>NC_087398.1:2727272-3030303 GCF_031307605.1 Tribolium castaneum | reverse complement strand
AATTAATTAATTAATTAAAATTCGGTGCATTAGATTATTATCATTTACAATTACAAGGTCTCAAAATTATTAGACCTATTAGTACAATTACGCAAAGTAGTCATAATTTTGACGATAATTTTAATAATTATTTCTTGAATTACGATAAAACCCGTAAGCCATTCACTCAGTAGGTATCACATCACAAGCTACATCTCAATTTTTTCCAGAATAAACAATGCTTGCGGGTACAGTTGCGTGTTGAAAATCTAGGACAGTAGATCTGATGTATTACAAGAGTTTTTCGGTTAAATGAAACTAAAAATTAAAGTAATTTTTATGGGAAACAAAAGTATCAATTACTTTCTAATATTATTGCCCTTTTCATTTATAAAATATGACCGATTGTCGTTCAAGATTGTGGTTAACGCACTTATCAGGCATGAATCTGACAAGTTCATGATCCCGTCAAGAGTTTTCTAATAGCCATTTAAGTGTCTTTATTCTTTGTACAATTCATTGCTTGTAATTACTCAGATAAATGACACTTTGTGTAACAAACTATTTTGGCCAATTTATAACTATTACGATTAGTACTCGTAAGTAAAAGTGCAGTTTTCCAAATCTGTGTCTATAATAATAATTGAAAAAAATTACCCATTGTAAATCGTACGCTGTTTGTTTTATGGTCACTTTGTGCATAAAATACAAGCCATAAAACAATTAACTAACAGGTGAAAACGTATTTTATGTTCATTAGACATTAGTAGATACAAATCAATATAAATTCGTTTCTCCCGAAATGGGCAAAAACTAATTTAATCAAAATGCAAATGTAAACCACATTTCACACGTTACGTCTGTAATTTACAACTAATTTGTTTATAAAATCGCCAATAAAAAATCTGGATGATTATATCAACTTAATCTTTGAACGAATTGTCGTAACTTTCAGCATCAACATTCACATTAATTTGTGTACCAGCATCTTTGTAAATAGACAAGGAAGAAAATTAGTGTTATTACAATTAAAACGTTAGGTAACTTTCAAGATTAATTAATTAGCAGTTGTGTTCAGGTTGACGCAAAATCATTAGAAGCAGCTGTGATTAGCTGTGATGCCACTGCGAAGTAAAAGCACTAAAACATGCCATTTTTTTTTGTTTTGCTGATATTAATTTGGCAACTTTCACTGCATTATGCCTTTTCAATCTAACGTGATACAGATACAGAAAATTGGGAAGAGAATTTAATTTATTTATTAGTTGTCACAACTTTTATCTCTTTTAATGGACTGCCACCGGTTGCATCACACAAACACTTCTTCCGAATACGCAAAATGAGGATTCTTCTTTACATTAGTACAGAGTCACAAGATGATTACTTATAAATTACACACCGCACGTATTTGATTTCGTGTATGACATCATGTGTAATATCCTCAAGAGTGATGTTCTTCGTCAGTGTTTGGAAGTCTACTGAATTACTGTTATCTAAAAGCAGTTAAATTACGAAGCAGGAAACCGTTTTTGAGTTACATGGTCAAGAAGCGGAGGTGAGATTTTTGAAATGAATGAATATAGTGCAATTACGATTTGGTATTGTGTGCTGGAGTAAGAGGGGCTGAACCACCGAGATGAGTTGAGGGATTAGAAAGGGGGGTCCAAGGCTCCAACTATTACTATATAAACTCGCACGTTGAGGGTCCAAAGTCAGTCACCTTTTTTGGATATAACATGAAGGTAACTAACTCAATTCTTAAAACTGCAGTCCCAAAAAATTTGATTTAATTTTTAATAATCTTCTAATTTTATTCCAGGTGTTTGTCTGTCTTTTGGCTGTGGCTGCAGCCACCAATTATGCCCAAGGTACGTAACACAAAAAATTCTCCCTCACGATGATAAATTTTCGAAAATTGGAACAAATGATGTAACCGCAAATAATTTAATTAAGAATGATGACCGTCTGATTGAAGTGAAACGCCCAAGAAAACCCAAAAAAGCAAAAAACACTTTATTGAGAGAGAAAGTCGCCATTCACTCATCAAAATCGTGCCCTTTGACATTCCCCTTATTTACAGCCGGCTACATTAGCAGCGGCGGCTTCGGCGGCGGCGGCGGCGGCTACGGCGGCGGCTCCTCCGGCTGGATCAGCAGCGGAGGCGGCGGCGGCGGCTGGAAGTCCAGCGGCGGCTGGATAGGCAGCAGTGGCGGCGGCTACGGCGGCGGCTCCTCCGGCTGGATCAGCAGCGGCGGAGGCGGCGGCTGGAAATCCGGCGGCGGCGGTGGCTACGGAGGAGGCGGCGGCTTCGGAGGTGGAAGCACCGTCAAGATCATTAAAATCATCGTTCCCAGCAGCGGCGGTGGATTTGGAGGCGGCCACGGAGGCGGATTCGGAGGTGGTGGCGGATATGGAGGCGGCAGCGGCTGGAAATCCGGCGGCGGTGGATTTGGGGGTGGTGGCGGATATGGAGGCGGCAGTGGATGGAAATCCAGCGGTGGATGGAGCAGTGGAGGAGGTGAGCCAGATTTCGAACTAGTGTAATGTGATGTTGACTGTTTTATTGCAGGAGGTGGTGGATGGTGGTAATTGCATCACACCGTCACTTTGAGAGAAGGACCGAGTCTAGTGATAGTTCCCACCACAGTTGTATCCAAATTCACAGTGTACATAATTTTTGTATTTTTAAGTAAATAAATTTTTTACAAAAATTTACGTACGGTTTTTATTTATTCGTTTTAAACACAACAAAAGGGAAAGTGGCAAAAATTTTTGGCATTATTGCTAATTTTAAAAGTATTTTAATACGAATGCTACTTTTATTCTTATAAAACTCATCATATTAAAAAAAAATCTAATATCTGAAATATTTACAAATTAAATCAATATCGAAATTTACACTTTTTCGTCTAAATTACAGCGATAATTTATTTATTATTTATGTAATAAGTATGTACATAATCTTTCTTTATGAGACGAGATGTTATACACGAATTACATCATACACGTTTTAATTTCAGACAGCTATACTGAAACTTTTAGTAGTAAAACTTAATTTTATTTTAGATAAAAAAATTGGAATTTTGCTTTCGGGGGGTTTGCTCCCGCCCTTTAAAAAAGCAATAGCATTACACTTCATTACTTTAGAATGTTTAGATTAAAAAATTTTAAATTGTATTTAAAAATATAATAATACAAATTATCGACTAAAACTTCTATCAATACATAAAACTGTAGAAATTTTAGTTTTAACTTCAAAGTATGACTCAAAAAAAAAGAAATAATAATTATTTATTTGAATAATTCATATAAAATTTGTTGTTATATCAAACGACCTTATATTAATACTAATACTTTTTTATTAGTTTAAAAAAAACCATAATAATAATATTAATATAATAAAAATTACAACGTATTTTACTCAGTTGCTTGTATTGATGAAAAGTGAAAGTATATGTTAATATACAACAGAAGTATATAGTAAGTTGCATAATAACTGTATTAACTGACTTAGTTCTTGTTTCTTAACAGTTTATTTTTGAGGAAAATTGATTATGTTCAGTCTCGTAGTGTAAACAGTAAACATTTTCTCGTAGTGTAGCCTTAATAATGTAATTTGTTATTTGTAGTCACGTAAACCTTTATAAATATCGTGAAAAGCTGTTACAGTATAGAAAATAAGCCGCTGAATTCACTGGAACAAACCGTTTTGCTCTAGGACTTTTAGTTTTTGTATTACCAATTATATTACTCAGAAAAAAAATTTAAATTTTAATTCTTGTGAAAAATTGATATAATATGTAAAATAAGCCGTAGAATTCAATCGAACAAACCGCAATGCTCTACGACTCTTAGCTTTTTTTTTATGAATTTTTTTAGTGAAAAATTTTGATCGCGTCTGTAGCCAGAACCGTGGCCCGGAGCAGCTATGGGTTTAGACAAAAAAATAGATAAAATTAAGCGCTTACAGTTTCCGAGAAAAACGCAAAAAAGGTTTCCATTTTCACTTTTTTTCAATTTTCAACCGCCAATTACAGCGAAACTAAAAGAGCTAGGAGAAAACTCTTTTTTCCATCGTAATGAGCACATCAAAAGCTATAAGGTAGGATAAGTTTTATTCGATTCTGAGACACCTTTAAAATTGACCATTTTGTAGGGGAGAGGTGTCAACTTTTTTAAATTTTTTTTTCTTTTCCCAATTACGACTAAACTATTCGAAAAAGTGGAATTGTTTTGATCCTAACACATGCAAAATGATCAGGGGAATCGATTGGCATCGAAAAAATTGCCAAATTCCCAACAGTTTTTTAGTTATGAATTTTTTAAAATTTTACCAATTTTTGCATTTATCTCCAATTTGCTCGAAAACTATTAGTCGGAGAACAATATTTTTTTTTGAAAAAGATAGATAATTTAAAGAGCTTTCCAACGATAATACACTTCATGGGGTTATCTCTGATAGTTCCGGAGCTATTGCTTGACAAAAGTTCCGGGTACCCAAAATCGACAAACATTGCGACGAAAATTTAAAAAATCAAACATCAAAAAATCGAACATATGGACTTTTTTTGGACTTTTAACAACTCTAGAGAGTTGTAAAGGCATATATAAATACGAAAAAGTATGATAGAACGAATTAAAAAAAAATAATTTTTTCACTTTCTTGAAGGTAAGTGTTATTACTCAGGAAATTTTAGCAAAAAAAAATCAAATTTTTAAATCTCATGAAAAGTTCGTATACTAGAGAAAATGAGCCGCTGAATTCAATGGAACAAACCGCATTGCTTTACGACTTTTAGTTTTTGAGTTATGAATTTTTTTGTTGGACAAAATTTTCCACTATGACAAATGCCTACCCTAAATTTAGGCAAAAAGTTTCAAATTTTTAATTCTTGTGAAAAATTGATATAATACGTAAAATGAGCCGTAGAATTCAATCGAACAAACCGCAATGCTCTACGACTTTTAGTTTTTGAGTTATGAATTTTTTTGTTGGAAAAAATTTTCCACTATGACAAATGGCTACCCTAAATTTAGGCAAAAAATTTTAAATTTTTTATTCTTGTGAAAAATCGATATAATATGTAAAATGAGCCGTAGAATTCAATCGAACAAACCGCAATGCTCTACGACTTTTAGTTTTTTTTTTATGAATTTTTTTAGTGAAAAATTTTGATCGCCTCTGTAGCCGGAATCGTTACCCGGAGCGGCTCCGGGTTTAATCGAAAAAATAGAGAAAATTAAGCGCTATCAGATGATTTTTTGTTTGTTGCTCTAAGTCTTACAGTTTCCGAGAAAAACGCAAAAAAAGGTTTCCATTTTCACTTTTTTTCAATTTTCGATCGCCAATTACGGCGAAACTATTAAAGATATCGAGAAACGGAAAAATGGAAGATAACCGGAATAAAAAACTCTACAAAATGGCATAGGACTCAAGGCGATATCTCGCAAAAAATTTTTCAATTTTCAAACGCCGATTACGGCCAAACTAAAAGAGCTAGGAGAAAATGCTTTTTTAGATCGGAAAGAGCACATCAAAATCTATAAGATAGAATCGGTTTTAGTTGATTTAGAGACACTTTAAAAATTGACCGATTTTAAGGGGGGGGTGTTAACTTTTTTTTAATATTTTTTATTTTCTCATTTCTGGCTAAACTATTCGAAAAAGTGGAACTATTTTGATTGATTCCTATGCAAAATGATCCGGGGAATCGATTGGCATCGAGAAAATTGCCAAATTCCCAATAGTTTTATAGTTATGAATTTTTTAAAATTTTCCCAATTTTTGCATTTGTCTCCAATTTGCTCGAAAACTATTAGTCGGAGAACAATAATTTTTTTTGAAAAAGATAGATAATTTAAAGATCTTTTTAACGATAATACACTTCATAGGGTTATCTCTGATAGTTCCGGAGCTATTGCTTGACAAAAGTTCAGGGTACCCAAAATCGACAAAAATTGCGACGAAAATTGAAAAATCAAACTTCTAAAAATCGAACATATGGACTTTTTGTAGACTAAAAACAACTTTTGTGGGTTGTTAAGACATGTAGAAGTCCATAAAAATTTACTGGAGTGAGTTTAAAAAAAATTTTTTTTTTCACCTCTTTGAAGGTAAGTAAATATTACTCAGGAAATTTTAGCAAAAAAATTGAAAATTTTAAATCTCGTGAAAAGATGGTATAATACAGAAAATGAGCCGCTGAATTCAATGGAACAAACCGCATTGCTCCTACGACTTTTAGTTTTCGAGTTATGAATTTTTTTAATGAATAAAATTTTTCACTATGACCCTAAATTTAGGCAAAAATTTTTAAATTTTTAATTCTTGTGAAAAATTGATATATTATGTAAAATGAGCCGTAGAATTCAACCGAACAAACCGCATTGCTCTACGACTTTTAGTTTTTTTTTTATGAATTTTTTTAGTGCAAAACTTTGATCGCCTCTGTAGCCGGAACCGTTGCCCGGAGCGGCTCCGGGTTTAATCGAAAAAATAGATAAAATTAAGCGCTATCAGATGTTTTTTTGTTCGTTGCTCTAAGTCTTACAGTTTCCGAGAAAAACGCAAAAAAAGGTTTCCATTTTCACTTTTTTTCAATTTTCAACCGCCAATTACGGCGAAACTATTAGAGGTATCGAGAAACGGAAAAATGGAAGACAACCGGAATAAAAAACTCTACAAAATGGCATAGGACTCAAGGCGATATCTAGCAAAAAATTTTTCAATTTTCAAACGCCGATTACGGCCAAACTAAAAGAGCTAGGAGAAAATGCTTTTTTAGATCGGAAAGAGCACATCAAAATCTATAAGATAGAATCGGTTTTAGTTGATTTAGAGACACTTTAAAAATTGACCGATTTTAAGGGGGGGGGTGTTAACTTTTTTTTAATATTTTTTATTTTCTCATTTCTGGCTAAACTATTCGAAAAAGTGGAACTATTTTGATCGATTCCTATGCAAAATGATCCGGGGAATCGATTGGCATCGAGAAAATTGCCAAATTCCCAATAGTTTTTTAGTTATGAATTTTTTAAAATTTTCCCAATTTTTGCATTTGTCTCCAATTTGCTCGAAAACTGTTAATCGGAGAACAATAATTTTTTTTGAAAAAGATAGATAATTTAAAGAGCTTTCCAACGATAATACACTTCATAGGGTTATCTCTGATAGTTCCGGAGCTATTGCTTGACAAAAGTTCCGGGTACCCAAAATCGACAAAAATTGCGACGAAAATTGAAAAATCAAACTTCTAAAAATCGAACATATGGACTTTTTGTGGACTAAAAACAACTTTTGTGGGTTGTTAAGACATGTAGAATTCCATAAAAATTTACTGGAGTGAGTTTAAAAAAAATTTTTTTTTTCACCTCTTTGAAGGTAAGTAAATATTACTCAGGAAATTTTAGCAAAAAAATTGAAAATTTTAAATCTCGTGAAAAGATGGTATAATACAGAAAATGAGCCGCTGAATTCAATGGAACAAACCGCATTGCTCTACGACTTTTAGTTTTCGAGTTATGAATTTTTTTAATGAATAAAATTTTTCACTATGACTCTAAATTTAGGCAAAAATTTTTAAATTTTTAATTCTTGTGAAAAATTGATATATTATGTAAAATGAGCCGTAGAATTCAACCGAACAAACCGCATTGCTCTACGACTTTTAGTTTTTTTTTTATGAATTTTTTTAGTGCAAAACTTTGATCGCCTCTGTAGCCGGAACCGTTGCCCGGAGCGGCTCCGGGTTTGGTCGAAAAAATAGATAAAATTAAGCGCTATCAGATATTTTTTTGTTCGTTGCTCTAAGTCTTACAGTTTCCGAGAAAAACGCAAAAAAAGTTTCCATTTTCACTTTTTTTCAATTTTCAACCGCCAATTACGGCGAAACTATTAGAGGTATCGAGAAACGGAAAAATGGAAGACAACCGGAATAAAAAACTCTACAAAATGGCATAGGACTCAAGGCGATATCTCGCAAAAAATTTTTCAATTTTCAAACGCCGATTACGGCCAAACTAAAAGAGTTAGGAGAAAATGCTTTTTTAGATCGGAAAGAGCACATCAAAATCTATAAGATAGAATTGGTTTTAGTTGATTTAGAGACACTTTAAAAATTGACCGATTTTAAGGGGGGGGGTGTTAACTTTTTTTTAATATTTTTTATTTTCTCATTTCTGGCTAAACTATTCGAAAAAGTGGAACTATTTTGATCGATCCCTATGCAAAATAATCCGGGGAATCGATTGGCATCGAGAAAATTGCTAAATTCCCAATAGTTTTTTAGTTATGAATTTTTTAAAATTTTCCCAATTTTTGCATTTGTCTTCAATTTGCTCGAAAACTATTAGTCGGAGAACAATAATTTTTTTTGAAAAAGATAGATAATTTAAAGAGCTTTCCAACGGTAATACACTTCATAGGGTTATCTCTGATAGTTCCGGAGCTATTGCTTGACAAAAGTTCCGGGTACCCAAAATCGACAAAAATTGCGACGAAATTTGAAAAATCAAACTTCTAAAAATCGAACATATGGACTTTTTGTGGACTAAAAACAACTTTTGTGGGTTGTTAAGACATGTAGAAGTCCATAAAAATTTACTGGAGTGAGTTTAAAAAAAATTTTTTTTTTCACCTCTTTGAAGGTAAGTAAATATTACTCAGGAAATTTTAGCAAAAAAATTGAAAATTTTAAATCTCGTGAAAATGTGGTATAATACAGAAAATGAGCCGCTGAATTCAATGGAACAAACCACATTGCTCTACGACTTTTAGTTTTCGAGTTATGAATTTTTTTAATGAATAAAATTTTTCACTATGACCCTAAATTTAGGCAAAAATTTTTAAATTTTTAATTCTTGTGAAAAATTGATATATTATGTAAAATGAGCCGTAGAATTCAACCGAACAAACCGCATTGCTCTACGACTTTTAGTTTTTTTTTTATGAATTTTTTTAGTGAAAAACTTTGATCGCCTCTGTAGCCGGAACCGTTGCCCGGAGCGGCTCCGGGTTTGGTCGAAAAAATAGATAAAATTAAGCGCTATCAGATGTTTTTTTGTTCGTTGCTCTAAGTCTTACAGTTTCCGAGAAAAACGCATAAAAAGGTTTCCATTTTCACTTTTTTTCAATTTTCAACCGCCAATTACGGCGAAACTATTAGAGTTATCGAGAAACGGAAAAATGGAGGACAACCGGAATAAAAAACTCTACAAAAGGGCATAGGACTCAAGGCGATATCTCGCAAAAAATTTTTCAATTTTCAAACGCCGATTACGGCCAAACTAAAAGAGTTAGGAGAAAATGCTTTTTTAGATCGGAAAGAGCACATCAAAATCTATAAGATAGAATCGGTTTTAGTTGATTTAGAGACACTTTAAAAATTGACCGATTTTAAGGGGGGGGTGTTAACTTTTTTTTAATATTTTTTATTTTCTCATTTCTGGCTAAACTATTCGAAAAAGTGGAACTATTTTGATCGATTCCTATGCAAAATGATCCGGGGAATCGATTGGCATCGAGAAAATTGCCAAATTCCCAATAGTTTTTTAGTTATGAATTTTTTAAAATTTTCCCAATTTTTGCATTTGTCTCCAATTTGCTCGAAAACTATTAGTCGGAGAACAATAATTTTTTTTGAAAAAGATAGATAATTTAAAGAGCTTTCCAACGATGATACACTTCATGGGGTTATCTCTGATAGTTACGGAGCTATTGCTTGACAAAAGTTCCGGGTACCCAAAATCGACAAAAATTGCGACGAAAATTGAAAAATCAAACCTCTAAAAATCGAACATATGGACTTTTTGTGGACTAAAAACAACTTTTGTGGGTTGTTAAGACATGTAGAAGTCCATAAAAATTTACTGGAGTGAGTTTAAAAAAAAATTTTTTTTTTCACCTCTTTGAAGGTAAGTAAATATTACTCAGAAAATTTTAGCAAAAAAATTGAAAATTTTAAATCTCGTGAAAGGATGGTATAATACAGAAAATGAGCCGCTGAATTCAATGGAACAAACCGCATTGCTCTACGACTTTTAGTTTTCGAGTTATGAATTTTTTTAATGAATAAAATTTTTCACTATGACCCTAAATTTAGGCAAAAATTTTTAAATTTTTAATTCTTGTGAAAAATTGATATATTATGTAAAATGAGCCGTAGAATTCAACCGAACAAACCGCATTGCTCTACGACTTTTAGTTTTTTTTTTATGAATTTTTTTAGTGCAAAACTTTGATCGCCTCTGTAGCCGGAACCGTTGCCCGGAGCGGCTCCGGGTTTGGTCGAAAAAATAGATAAAATTAAGCGCTATCAGATGTTTTTTTGTTCGTTGCTCTAAGTCTTACAGTTTCCGAGAAAAACGCAAAAAAAGGTTTCCATTTTCACTTTTTTTCAATTTTCAACCGCCAATTACGGCGAAACTATTAGAGGTATCGAGAAACGGAAAAATGGAAGACAACCGGAATAAAAAACTCTACAAAATGGCATAGGACTCAAGGCAATATCTCGCAAAAAATTTTTCAATTTTCAAACGCCGATTACGGCCAAACTAAAAGAGTTAGGAGAAAATGCTTTTTTAGATCGGAAAGAGCACATCAAAATCTATAAGATAGAATCGGTTTTAGTTGATTTAGAGACACTTTAAAAATTGACCGATTTTAAGGGGGGGGTGTTAACTTTTTTTTAATATTTTTTATTTTCTCATTTCTGGCTAAACTATTCGAAAAAGTGGAACTATTTTGATCGATTCCTATGCAAAATGATCCGGGGAATCGATTGGCATCGAGAAAATTGCCAAATTCCCAATAGTTTTTTAGTTATGAATTTTTTAAAATTTTCCCAATTTTTGCATTTGTCTCCAATTTGCTCGAAAACTATTAGTCGGAGAACAATAATTTTTTTTGAAAAAGATAGATAATTTAAAGAGCTTTCCAACGGTAATACACTTCATAGGGTTATCTCTGATAGTTCCGGAGCTATTGCTTGACAAAAGTTCCGGGTACCCAAAATCGACAAAAATTGCGACGAAATTTGAAAAATCAAACTTCTAAAAATCGAACATATGGACTTTTTGTGGACTAAAAACAACTTTTGTGGGTTGTTAAGACATGTAGAAGTCCATAAAAATTTACTGGAGTGAGTTTAAAAAAAATTTTTTTTTTCACCTCTTTGAAGGTAAGTAAATATTACTCAGGAAATTTTAGCAAAAAAATTGAAAATTTTAAATCTCGTGAAAATGTGGTATAATACAGAAAATGAGCCGCTGAATTCAATGGAACAAACCACATTGCTCTACGACTTTTAGTTTTCGAGTTATGAATTTTTTTAATGAATAAAATTTTTCACTATGACCCTAAATTTAGGCAAAAATTTTTAAATTTTTAATTCTTGTGAAAAATTGATATATTATGTAAAATGAGCCGTAGAATTCAACCGAACAAACCGCATTGCTCTACGACTTTTAGTTTTTTTTTTATGAATTTTTTTAGTGAAAAACTTTGATCGCCTCTGTAGCCGGAACCGTTGCCCGGAGCGGCTCCGGGTTTGGTCGAAAAAATAGATAAAATTAAGCGCTATCAGATGTTTTTTTGTTCGTTGCTCTAAGTCTTACAGTTTCCGAGAAAAACGCATAAAAAGGTTTCCATTTTCACTTTTTTTCAATTTTCAACCGCCAATTACGGCGAAACTATTAGAGTTATCGAGAAACGGAAAAATGGAGGACAACCGGAATAAAAAACTCTACAAAAGGGCATAGGACTCAAGGCGATATCTCGCAAAAAATTTTTCAATTTTCAAACGCCGATTACGGCCAAACTAAAAGAGTTAGGAGAAAATGCTTTTTTAGATCGGAAAGAGCACATCAAAATCTATAAGATAGAATCGGTTTTAGTTGATTTAGAGACACTTTAAAAATTGACCGATTTTAAGGGGGGGGTGTTAACTTTTTTTTAATATTTTTTATTTTCTCATTTCTGGCTAAACTATTCGAAAAAGTGGAACTATTTTGATCGATTCCTATGCAAAATGATCCGGGGAATCGATTGGCATCGAGAAAATTGCCAAATTCCCAATAGTTTTTTAGTTATGAATTTTTTAAAATTTTCCCAATTTTTGCATTTGTCTCCAATTTGCTCGAAAACTATTAGTCGGAGAACAATAATTTTTTTTGAAAAAGATAGATAATTTAAAGAGCTTTCCAACGATGATACACTTCATGGGGTTATCTCTGATAGTTACGGAGCTATTGCTTGACAAAAGTTCCGGGTACCCAAAATCGACAAAAATTGCGACGAAAATTGAAAAATCAAACCTCTAAAAATCGAACATATGGACTTTTTGTGGACTAAAAACAACTTTTGTGGGTTGTTAAGACATGTAGAAGTCCATAAAAATTTACTGGAGTGAGTTTAAAAAAAAATTTTTTTTTTCACCTCTTTGAAGGTAAGTAAATATTACTCAGAAAATTTTAGCAAAAAAATTGAAAATTTTAAATCTCGTGAAAGGATGGTATAATACAGAAAATGAGCCGCTGAATTCAATGGAACAAACCGCATTGCTCTACGACTTTTAGTTTTCGAGTTATGAATTTTTTTAATGAATAAAATTTTTCACTATGACCCTAAATTTAGGCAAAAATTTTTAAATTTTTAATTCTTGTGAAAAATTGATATATTATGTAAAATGAGCCGTAGAATTCAACCGAACAAACCGCATTGCTCTACGACTTTTAGTTTTTTTTTTATGAATTTTTTTAGTGCAAAACTTTGATCGCCTCTGTAGCCGGAACCGTTGCCCGGAGCGGCTCCGGGTTTGGTCGAAAAAATAGATAAAATTAAGCGCTATCAGATGTTTTTTTGTTCGTTGCTCTAAGTCTTACAGTTTCCGAGAAAAACGCAAAAAAAGGTTTCCATTTTCACTTTTTTTCAATTTTCAACCGCCAATTACGGCGAAACTATTAGAGGTATCGAGAAACGGAAAAATGGAAGACAACCGGAATAAAAAACTCTACAAAATGGCATAGGACTCAAGGCAATATCTCGCAAAAAATTTTTCAATTTTCAAACGCCGATTACGGCCAAACTAAAAGAGTTAGGAGAAAATGCTTTTTTAGATCGGAAAGAGCACATCAAAATCTATAAGATAGAATCGGTTTTAGTTGATTTAGAGACACTTTAAAAATTGACCGATTTTAAGGGGGGGGTGTTAACTTTTTTTTAATATTTTTTATTTTCTCATTTCTGGCTAAACTATTCGAAAAAGTGGAACTATTTTGATCGATTCCTATGCAAAATGATCCGGGGAATCGATTGGCATCGAGAAAATTGCCAAATTCCCAATAGTTTTTTAGTTATGAATTTTTTAAAATTTTCCCAATTTTTGCATTTGTCTCCAATTTGCTCGAAAACTATTAGTCGGAGAACAATAATTTTTTTTGAAAAAGATAGATAATTTAAAGAGCTTTCCAACGGTAATACACTTCATAGGGTTATCTCTGATAGTTCCGGAGCTATTGCTTGACAAAAGTTCCGGGTACCCAAAATCGACAAAAATTGCGACGAAATTTGAAAAATCAAACTTCTAAAAATCGAACATATGGACTTTTTGTGGACTAAAAACAACTTTTGTGGGTTGTTAAGACATGTAGAAGTCCATAAAAATTTACTGGAGTGAGTTTAAAAAAAATTTTTTTTTTCACCTCTTTGAAGGTAAGTAAATATTACTCAGGAAATTTTAGCAAAAAAATTGAAAATTTTAAATCTCGTGAAAATGTGGTATAATACAGAAAATGAGCCGCTGAATTCAATGGAACAAACCACATTGCTCTACGACTTTTAGTTTTCGAGTTATGAATTTTTTTAATGAATAAAATTTTTCACTATGACCCTAAATTTAGGCAAAAATTTTTAAATTTTTAATTCTTGTGAAAAATTGATATATTATGTAAAATGAGCCGTAGAATTCAACCGAACAAACCGCATTGCTCTACGACTTTTAGTTTTTTTTTTATGAATTTTTTTAGTGAAAAACTTTGATCGCCTCTGTAGCCGGAACCGTTGCCCGGAGCGGCTCCGGGTTTGGTCGAAAAAATAGATAAAATTAAGCGCTATCAGATGTTTTTTTGTTCGTTGCTCTAAGTCTTACAGTTTCCGAGAAAAACGCATAAAAAGGTTTCCATTTTCACTTTTTTTCAATTTTCAACCGCCAATTACGGCGAAACTATTAGAGTTATCGAGAAACGGAAAAATGGAGGACAACCGGAATAAAAAACTCTACAAAAGGGCATAGGACTCAAGGCGATATCTCGCAAAAAATTTTTCAATTTTCAAACGCCGATTACGGCCAAACTAAAAGAGTTAGGAGAAAATGCTTTTTTAGATCGGAAAGAGCACATCAAAATCTATAAGATAGAATCGGTTTTAGTTGATTTAGAGACACTTTAAAAATTGACCGATTTTAAGGGGGGGGTGTTAACTTTTTTTTAATATTTTTTATTTTCTCATTTCTGGCTAAACTATTCGAAAAAGTGGAACTATTTTGATCGATTCCTATGCAAAATGATCCGGGGAATCGATTGGCATCGAGAAAATTGCCAAATTCCCAATAGTTTTTTAGTTATGAATTTTTTAAAATTTTCCCAATTTTTGCATTTGTCTCCAATTTGCTCGAAAACTATTAGTCGGAGAACAATAATTTTTTTTGAAAAAGATAGATAATTTAAAGAGCTTTCCAACGATGATACACTTCATGGGGTTATCTCTGATAGTTACGGAGCTATTGCTTGACAAAAGTTCCGGGTACCCAAAATCGACAAAAATTGCGACGAAAATTGAAAAATCAAACCTCTAAAAATCGAACATATGGACTTTTTGTGGACTAAAAACAACTTTTGTGGGTTGTTAAGACATGTAGAAGTCCATAAAAATTTACTGGAGTGAGTTTAAAAAAAAATTTTTTTTTTCACCTCTTTGAAGGTAAGTAAATATTACTCAGAAAATTTTAGCAAAAAAATTGAAAATTTTAAATCTCGTGAAAGGATGGTATAATACAGAAAATGAGCCGCTGAATTCAATGGAACAAACCGCATTGCTCTACGACTTTTAGTTTTCGAGTTATGAATTTTTTTAATGAATAAAATTTTTCACTATGACCCTAAATTTAGGCAAAAATTTTTAAATTTTTAATTCTTGTGAAAAATTGATATATTATGTAAAATGAGCCGTAGAATTCAACCGAACAAACCGCATTGCTCTACGACTTTTAGTTTTTTTTTTATGAATTTTTTTAGTGCAAAACTTTGATCGCCTCTGTAGCCGGAACCGTTGCCCGGAGCGGCTCCGGGTTTGGTCGAAAAAATAGATAAAATTAAGCGCTATCAGATGTTTTTTTGTTCGTTGCTCTAAGTCTTACAGTTTCCGAGAAAAACGCAAAAAAAGGTTTCCATTTTCACTTTTTTTCAATTTTCAACCGCCAATTACGGCGAAACTATTAGAGGTATCGAGAAACGGAAAAATGGAAGACAACCGGAATAAAAAACTCTACAAAATGGCATAGGACTCAAGGCAATATCTCGCAAAAAATTTTTCAATTTTCAAACGCCGATTACGGCCAAACTAAAAGAGTTAGGAGAAAATGCTTTTTTAGATCGGAAAGAGCACATCAAAATCTATAAGATAGAATCGGTTTTAGTTGATTTAGAGACACTTTAAAAATTGACCGATTTTAAGGGGGGGGTGTTAACTTTTTTTTAATATTTTTTATTTTCTCATTTCTGGCTAAACTATTCGAAAAAGTGGAACTATTTTGATCGATTCCTATGCAAAATGATCCGGGGAATCGATTGGCATCGAGAAAATTGCCAAATTCCCAATAGTTTTTTAGTTATGAATTTTTTAAAATTTTCCCAATTTTTGCATTTGTCTCCAATTTGCTCGAAAACTATTAGTCGGAGAACAATAATTTTTTTTGAAAAAGATAGATAATTTAAAGAGCTTTCCAACGATGATACACTTCATGGGGTTATCTCTGATAGTTACGGAGCTATTGCTTGACAAAAGTTCCGGGTACCCAAAATCGACAAAAATTGCGACGAAAATTGAAAAATCAAACCTCTAAAAATCGAACATATGGACTTTTTGTGGACTAAAAACAACTTTTGTGGGTTGTTAAGACATGTAGAAGTCCATAAAAATTTACTGGAGTGAGTTTAAAAAAAAATTTTTTTTTTCACCTCTTTGAAGGTAAGTAAATATTACTCAGAAAATTTTAGCAAAAAAATTGAAAATTTTAAATCTCGTGAAAGGATGGTATAATACAGAAAATGAGCCGCTGAATTCAATGGAACAAACCGCATTGCTCTACGACTTTTAGTTTTCGAGTTATGAATTTTTTTAATGAATAAAATTTTTCACTATGACCCTAAATTTAGGCAAAAATTTTTAAATTTTTAATTCTTGTGAAAAATTGATATATTATGTAAAATGAGCCGTAGAATTCAACCGAACAAACCGCATTGCTCTACGACTTTTAGTTTTTTTTTTATGAATTTTTTTAGTGCAAAACTTTGATCGCCTCTGTAGCCGGAACCGTTGCCCGGAGCGGCTCCGGGTTTGGTCGAAAAAATAGATAAAATTAAGCGCTATCAGATGTTTTTTTGTTCGTTGCTCTAAGTCTTACAGTTTCCGAGAAAAACGCAAAAAAAGGTTTCCATTTTCACTTTTTTTCAATTTTCAACCGCCAATTACGGCGAAACTATTAGAGGTATCGAGAAACGGAAAAATGGAAGACAACCGGAATAAAAAACTCTACAAAATGGCATAGGACTCAAGGCAATATCTCGCAAAAAATTTTTCAATTTTCAAACGCCGATTACGGCCAAACTAAAAGAGTTAGGAGAAAATGCTTTTTTAGATCGGAAAGAGCACATCAAAATCTATAAGATAGAATCGGTTTTAGTTGATTTAGAGACACTTTAAAAATTGACCGATTTTAAGGGGGGGGTGTTAACTTTTTTTTAATATTTTTTATTTTCTCATTTCTGGCTAAACTATTCGAAAAAGTGGAACTATTTTGATCGATTCCTATGCAAAATGATCCGGGGAATCGATTGGCATCGAGAAAATTGCCAAATTCCCAATAGTTTTTTAGTTATGAATTTTTTAAAATTTTCCCAATTTTTGCATTTGTCTCCAATTTGCTCGAAAACTATTAGTCGGAGAACAATAATTTTTTTTGAAAAAGATAGATAATTTAAAGAGCTTTCCAACGGTAATACACTTCATAGGGTTATCTCTGATAGTTCCGGAGCTATTGCTTGACAAAAGTTCCGGGTACCCAAAATCGACAAAAATTGCGACGAAAATTGAAAAATCAAACTTCTAAAAATCGAACATATGGACTTTTTGTGGACTAAAAACAACTTTTGTGGGTTGTTAAGACATGTAGAAGTCCATAAAAATTTACTGGAGTGAGTTTAAAAAAAATTTTTTTTTCACCTCTTTGAAGGTAAGTAAATATTACTCAGGAAATTTTAGCAAAAAAATTGAAAATTTTAAATCTCGTGAAAAGATGGTATAATACAGAAAATGAGCCGCTGAATTCAATGGAACAAACCGCATTGCTCTACGACTTTTAGTTTTCGAGTTATGAATTTTTTTAATGAATAAAATTTTTCACTATGACCCTAAATTTAGGCAAAAATTTTTAAATTTTTAATTCTTGTGAAAAATTGATATATTATGTAAAATGAGCCGTAGAATTCAACCGAACAAACCGCATTGCTCTACGACTTTTAGTTTTTTTTTTATGAATTTTTTTAGTGCAAAACTTTGATCGCCTCTGTAGCCGGAACCGTTGCCCGGAGTGGCTCCGGGTTTGGTCGAAAAAATAGATAAAATTAAGCGCTATCAGATGTTTTTTTGTTCGTTGCTCTAAGTCTTACAGTTTCCGAGAAAAACGCATAAAAAGGTTTCCATTTTCACTTTTTTTCAATTTTCAACCGCCAATTACGGCGAAACTATTAGAGTTATCGAGAAACGAAAAAATGGAGGACAACCGGAATAAAAAACTCTACAAAATGGCATAGGACCCAAGGCGATATCTCGCAAAAAATTTTTCAATTTTCAAACGCCGATTACGGCCAAACTAAAAGAGTTAGGAGAAAATGCTTTTTTAGATCGGAAAGAGCACATCAAAATCTATAAGATAGAATCGGTTTTAGTTGATTTAGAGACACTTTAAAAATTGACCGATTTTAAGGGGGGGGTGTTAACTTTTTTTTAATATTTTTTATTTTCTTATTTCTGGCTAAACTATTCGAAAAAGTGGAACTATTTTGATCGATTCCTATGCAAAATGATCCGGGGAATCGATTGGCATCGAGAAAATTGCCAAATTCCCAATAGTTTTTTAGTTATGAATTTTTTAAAATTTTCCCAATTTTTGCATTTGTCTCCAATTTGCTCGAAAACTATTAGTCGGAGAACAATAATTTTTTTTGAAAAAGATAGATAATTTAAAGAGCTTTCCAACGGTAATACACTTCATAGGGTTATCTCTGATAGTTCCGGAGCTATTGCTTGACAAAAGTTCCGGGTACCCAAAATCGACAAAAATTGCGACGAAAATTGAAAAATCAAACTTCTAAAAATCGAACATATGGACTTTTTGTGGACTAAAAACAACTTTTGTGGGTTGTTAAGACATGTAGAAGTCCATAAAAATTTACTGGAGTGAGTTTAAAAAAATTTTTTTTTTCACCTCTTTGAAGGTAAGTAAATATTACTCAGGAAATTTTAGCAAAAAAATTGAAAATTTTAAATCTTGTGAAAAGATGGTATAATACAGAAAATGAGCCGCTGAATTCAATGGAACAAACCGCATTGCTCTACGACTTTTAGTTTTCGAGTTATGAATTTTTTTAATGAATAAAATTTTTCACTATGACCCTAAATTTAGGCAAAAATTTTTAAATTTTTAATTCTTGTGAAAAATTGATATATTATGTAAAATGAGCCGTAGAATTCAACCGAACAAACCGCATTGCTCTACGACTTTTAGTTTTTTTTTTATGAATTTTTTTAGTGCAAAACTTTGATCGCCTCTGTAGCCGGAACCGTTGCCCGGAGCGGCTCCGGGTTTGGTCGAAAAAATAGATAAAATTAAGCGCTATCAGATGTTTTTTTGTTCGTTGCTCTAAGTCTTACAGTTTCCGAGAAAAACGCAAAAAAAGGTTTCCATTTTCACTTTTTTTCAATTTTCAACCGCCAATTACGGCGAAACTATTAGAGGTATCGAGAAACGGAAAAATGGAAGACAACCGGAATAAAAAACTCTACAAAATGGCATAGGACTCAAGGCAATATCTCGCAAAAAATTTTTCAATTTTCAAACGCCGATTACGGCCAAACTAAAAGAGTTAGGAGAAAATGCTTTTTTAGATCGGAAAGAGCACATCAAAATCTATAAGATAGAATCGGTTTTAGTTGATTTAGAGACACTTTAAAAATTGACCGATTTTAAGGGGGGGGGTGTTAACTTTTTTTTAATATTTTTTATTTTCTCATTTCTGGCTAAACTATTCGAAAAAGTGGAACTATTTTGATCGATTCCTATGCAAAATGATCCGGGGAATCGATTGGCATCGAGAAAATTGCCAAATTCCCAATAGTTTTTTAGTTATGAATTTTTTAAAATTTTCCCAATTTTTGCATTTGTCTCCAATTTGCTCGAAAACTATTAGTCGGAGAACAATAATTTTTTTTGAAAAAGATAGATAATTTAAAGAGCTTTCCAACGATGATACACTTCATGGGGTTATCTCTGATAGTTACGGAGCTATTGCTTGACAAAAGTTCCGGGTACCCAAAATCGACAAAAATTGCGACGAAAATTGAAAAATCAAACCTCTAAAAATCGAACATATGGACTTTTTGTGGACTAAAAACAACTTTTGTGGGTTGTTAAGACATGTAGAAGTCCATAAAAATTTACTGGAGTGAGTTTAAAAAAAAATTTTTTTTTTCACCTCTTTGAAGGTAAGTAAATATTACTCAGAAAATTTTAGCAAAAAAATTGAAAATTTTAAATCTCGTGAAAGGATGGTATAATACAGAAAATGAGCCGCTGAATTCAATGGAACAAACCGCATTGCTCTACGACTTTTAGTTTTCGAGTTATGAATTTTTTTAATGAATAAAATTTTTCACTATGACCCTAAATTTAGGCAAAAATTTTTAAATTTTTAATTCTTGTGAAAAATTGATATATTATGTAAAATGAGCCGTAGAATTCAACCGAACAAACCGCATTGCTCTACGACTTTTAGTTTTTTTTTTATGAATTTTTTTAGTGCAAAACTTTGATCGCCTCTGTAGCCGGAACCGTTGCCCGGAGCGGCTCCGGGTTTGGTCGAAAAAATAGATAAAATTAAGCGCTATCAGATGTTTTTTTGTTCGTTGCTCTAAGTCTTACAGTTTCCGAGAAAAACGCAAAAAAAGGTTTCCATTTTCACTTTTTTTCAATTTTCAACCGCCAATTACGGCGAAACTATTAGAGGTATCGAGAAACGGAAAAATGGAAGACAACCGGAATAAAAAACTCTACAAAATGGCATAGGACTCAAGGCAATATCTCGCAAAAAATTTTTCAATTTTCAAACGCCGATTACGGCCAAACTAAAAGAGTTAGGAGAAAATGCTTTTTTAGATCGGAAAGAGCACATCAAAATCTATAAGATAGAATCGGTTTTAGTTGATTTAGAGACACTTTAAAAATTGACCGATTTTAAGGGGGGGGTGTTAACTTTTTTTTAATATTTTTTATTTTCTCATTTCTGGCTAAACTATTCGAAAAAGTGGAACTATTTTGATCGATTCCTATGCAAAATGATCCGGGGAATCGATTGGCATCGAGAAAATTGCCAAATTCCCAATAGTTTTTTAGTTATGAATTTTTTAAAATTTTCCCAATTTTTGCATTTGTCTCCAATTTGCTCGAAAACTATTAGTCGGAGAACAATAATTTTTTTTGAAAAAGATAGATAATTTAAAGAGCTTTCCAACGGTAATACACTTCATAGGGTTATCTCTGATAGTTCCGGAGCTATTGCTTGACAAAAGTTCCGGGTACCCAAAATCGACAAAAATTGCGACGAAAATTGAAAAATCAAACTTCTAAAAATCGAACATATGGACTTTTTGTGGACTAAAAACAACTTTTGTGGGTTGTTAAGACATGTAGAAGTCCATAAAAATTTACTGGAGTGAGTTTAAAAAAAATTTTTTTTTCACCTCTTTGAAGGTAAGTAAATATTACTCAGGAAATTTTAGCAAAAAAATTGAAAATTTTAAATCTCGTGAAAAGATGGTATAATACAGAAAATGAGCCGCTGAATTCAATGGAACAAACCGCATTGCTCTACGACTTTTAGTTTTCGAGTTATGAATTTTTTTAATGAATAAAATTTTTCACTATGACCCTAAATTTAGGCAAAAATTTTTAAATTTTTAATTCTTGTGAAAAATTGATATATTATGTAAAATGAGCCGTAGAATTCAACCGAACAAACCGCATTGCTCTACGACTTTTAGTTTTTTTTTTATGAATTTTTTTAGTGCAAAACTTTGATCGCCTCTGTAGCCGGAACCGTTGCCCGGAGTGGCTCCGGGTTTGGTCGAAAAAATAGATAAAATTAAGCGCTATCAGATGTTTTTTTGTTCGTTGCTCTAAGTCTTACAGTTTCCGAGAAAAACGCATAAAAAGGTTTCCATTTTCACTTTTTTTCAATTTTCAACCGCCAATTACGGCGAAACTATTAGAGTTATCGAGAAACGAAAAAATGGAGGACAACCGGAATAAAAAACTCTACAAAATGGCATAGGACCCAAGGCGATATCTCGCAAAAAATTTTTCAATTTTCAAACGCCGATTACGGCCAAACTAAAAGAGTTAGGAGAAAATGCTTTTTTAGATCGGAAAGAGCACATCAAAATCTATAAGATAGAATCGGTTTTAGTTGATTTAGAGACACTTTAAAAATTGACCGATTTTAAGGGGGGGGTGTTAACTTTTTTTTAATATTTTTTATTTTCTTATTTCTGGCTAAACTATTCGAAAAAGTGGAACTATTTTGATCGATTCCTATGCAAAATGATCCGGGGAATCGATTGGCATCGAGAAAATTGCCAAATTCCCAATAGTTTTTTAGTTATGAATTTTTTAAAATTTTCCCAATTTTTGCATTTGTCTCCAATTTGCTCGAAAACTATTAGTCGGAGAACAATAATTTTTTTTGAAAAAGATAGATAATTTAAAGAGCTTTCCAACGGTAATACACTTCATAGGGTTATCTCTGATAGTTCCGGAGCTATTGCTTGACAAAAGTTCCGGGTACCCAAAATCGACAAAAATTGCGACGAAAATTGAAAAATCAAACTTCTAAAAATCGAACATATGGACTTTTTGTGGACTAAAAACAACTTTTGTGGGTTGTTAAGACATGTAGAAGTCCATAAAAATTTACTGGAGTGAGTTTAAAAAAATTTTTTTTTTCACCTCTTTGAAGGTAAGTAAATATTACTCAGGAAATTTTAGCAAAAAAATTGAAAATTTTAAATCTTGTGAAAAGATGGTATAATACAGAAAATGAGCCGCTGAATTCAATGGAACAAACCGCATTGCTCTACGACTTTTAGTTTTCGAGTTATGAATTTTTTTAATGAATAAAATTTTTCACTATGACCCTAAATTTAGGCAAAAATTTTTAAATTTTTAATTCTTGTGAAAAATTGATATATTATGTAAAATGAGCCGTAGAATTCAACCGAACAAACCGCATTGCTCTACGACTTTTAGTTTTTTTTTTATGAATTTTTTTAGTGCAAAACTTTGATCGCCTCTGTAGCCGGAACCGTTGCCCGGAGCGGCTCCGGGTTTGGTCGAAAAAATAGATAAAATTAAGCGCTATCAGATGTTTTTTTGTTCGTTGCTCTAAGTCTTACAGTTTCCGAGAAAAACGCATAAAAAGGTTTCCATTTTCACTTTTTTTCAATTTTCAACCGCCAATTACGGCGAAACTATTAGAGTTATCGAGAAACGAAAAAATGGAGGACAACCGGAATAAAAAACTCTACAAAATGGCATAGGACCCAAGGCGATATCTCGCAAAAAATTTTTCAATTTTCAAACGCCGATTACGGCCAAACTAAAAGAGTTAGGAGAAAATGCTTTTTTAGATCGGAAAGAGCACATCAAAATCTATAAGATAGAATCGGTTTTAGTTGATTTAGAGACACTTTAAAAATTGACCGATTTTAAGGGGGGGGTGTTAACTTTTTTTTAATATTTTTTATTTTCTTATTTCTGGCTAAACTATTCGAAAAAGTGGAACTATTTTGATCGATTCCTATGCAAAATGATCCGGGGAATCGATTGGCATCGAGAAAATTGCCAAATTCCCAATAGTTTTTTAGTTATGAATTTTTTAAAATTTTCCCAATTTTTGCATTTGTCTCCAATTTGCTCGAAAACTATTAGTCGGAGAACAATAATTTTTTTTGAAAAAGATAGATAATTTAAAGAGCTTTCCAACGGTAATACACTTCATAGGGTTATCTCTGATAGTTCCGGAGCTATTGCTTGACAAAAGTTCCGGGTACCCAAAATCGACAAAAATTGCGACGAAAATTGAAAAATCAAACTTCTAAAAATCGAACATATGGACTTTTTGTGGACTAAAAACAACTTTTGTGGGTTGTTAAGACATGTAGAAGTCCATAAAAATTTACTGGAGTGAGTTTAAAAAAAATTTTTTTTTCACCTCTTTGAAGGTAAGTAAATATTACTCAGGAAATTTTAGCAAAAAAATTGAAAATTTTAAATCTTGTGAAAAGATGGTATAATACAGAAAATGAGCCGCTGAATTCAATGGAACAAACCGCATTGCTCTACGACTTTTAGTTTTCGAGTTATGAATTTTTTTAATGAATAAAATTTTTCACTATGACCCTAAATTTAGGCAAAAATTTTTAAATTTTTAATTCTTGTGAAAAATTGATATATTATGTAAAATGAGCCGTAGAATTCAACCGAACAAACCGCATTGCTCTACGACTTTTAGTTTTTTTTTTATGAATTTTTTTAGTGAAAAACTTTGATCGCCTCTGTAGCCGGAACCGTTGCCCGGAGCGGCTCCGGGTTTGGTCGAAAAAATAGATAAAATTAAGCGCTATCAGATGTTTTTTTGTTCGTTGCTCTAAGTCTTACAGTTTCCGAGAAAAACGCATAAAAAGGTTTCCATTTTCACTTTTTTTCAATTTTCAACCGCCAATTACGGCGAAACTATTAGAGTTATCGAGAAACGAAAAAATGGAGGACAACCGGAATAAAAAACTCTAAAAAATGGCATAGGACCCAAGGCGATATCTCGCAAAAAATTTTTCAATTTTCAAACGCCGATTACGGCCAAACTAAAAGAGTTAGGAGAAAATGCTTTTTTAGATCGGAAAGAGCACATCAAAATCTATAAGATAGAATCGGTTTTAGTTGATTTAGAGACACTTTAAAAATTGACCGATTTTAAGGGGGGGGTGTTAACTTTTTTTTAATATTTTTTATTTTCTCATTTCTGGCTAAACTATTCGAAAAAGTGAAACTATTTTGATCGATTCCTATGCAAAATGATCCGGGGAATCGATTGGCATCGAGAAAATTGCCAAATTCCCAATAGTTTTTTAGTTATGAATTTTTTAAAATTTTCCCAATTTTTGCATTTGTCTCCAATTTGCTCGAAAACTATTAGTCGGAGAACAATAATTTTTTTTGAAGAAGATAGATAATTTAAAGAGCTTTCCAACGATAATACACTTCATGGGGTTATCTCTGATAGTTCCGGAGCTATTGCTTGACAAAAGTTCCGGGTACCCAAAATCGACAGAAATTGCAACGAAAATTTAAAAAATCAAACATCAAAAAATCGAACATATGGACTTTTTTTGGACTTTTAACAACTCTAGAGAGTTGTAAAGGCATATATAAATACGAAAATGTATGACAGAACGAATTAAAAAAAATAATTTTTTCACTTTCTTGAAGGTAAGTGTTATTACTCAGGAAATTTAAGCAAAAAAAAACAAAACAAAAAAAGACGTTTAGTCTTTGAGTTATAAATTTTGTTAATGTAAAACTTTAATCGCCTCTATAGCCGGAACCGTTGCCCGGAGCGGCTCCAGGTTTAGACAAAAAAATAAATAATTTTAAGAAAAGGCCATAAAACTTTTGCTAGAGTAGGTTTAAAAATAATACGAGTACTTTTACAAACTTAAACTTGCCTACAAAAAATAAATAGGTAACGAAAAAAAAAACTCTTATATAAGCAAATCAAATTTATTTACAGCAATGTAAGTAAAAAAAATATTTACAAATTTACAAAAGTACAAAAACCAAATGCAAAACGTTGTGCGGACTTGATACACTTGATTGGAGTTGTTCGGGGTAGATTACCATCCACCACCACCACCTCCTCCTGCAAATCCGAATTAAACAGTTTTACCAGAAAAAATATATTTTAAAAAAACTTACCGGATTTCCATCCGCCGCCACCGCCTCCGAAACCGCCACCACCTCCGTATCCACCGCCGCTACCTCCATGACCTCCACCGCCTCCGCCATTGGGCACAATAATTTTAATAATTTTCACAATTGGAGCTCCGCCTCCGCCGCCGCCACCGCCATGGCCGCCGCCTCCGGATTGCCATCCACCGCCGCCTCCGCTAGATTGCCATCCGCCTCCACCTCCGCCGGACTGCCAGCCACCGCCGCCCCCTCCTCCGCCTCCAAGAGGTTTCCAGCCTCCATTACCGCCGCCTCCACCAGACTGCCAGCCGCCTCCCCCTCCGCCAGATTGCCAGCCGCCGCCACCGCCGCCGCCTCCGAGGTGACCACCTGGATAAACAAAAATATATTAAATTATTCCGGCTTGTTAGTTTCATTTGCAATAACTTGCAAACTTTCACTAGTGACAAGAAGAGGTGCTAATTAATTAATATCTCAAAATACAATGTAGTAAACATAAAAATTCGAAAAATTATACCTTGGGCAACGTTAGCAGCCACGCACACTACCAGAGCGCAAACGAACACCTGAAGAAAACAATTTTTATTAAATTTTTGTGTTAATTATTATGATTGTTTTATTTTTTACCTTCATGATTTGTTATCAGGAGGTGACTGACTAGGGCTCCCTACAGCTGAATTTATATAGTAAAAGAGTTAGTCCCCTCTTTCGACTTTTAATTGATTTTAACACTTTGGCCCCTCTATTTGCACAAACACAATAACAATATTCTATTGCAATTTTGTTTGTATTTGTTGCCCACTTAGAAAAAAAATTATTACATCAAATATAACATGAAAGTTACTTCCGGACTCTTGAGTATGACACTATGAGCCATCATAAAAGTGAAATAGATGCTCAAAAGGTATAATAGTTTTTGTAATTTTTATAGTAACTTTAAGGAAGACGTTAATTAGGAACTTAAAGTCATGACTATCTTTAAAGGCGGTTTTGCAAGAAGGTCAATAGTATTGACAATACATGTAACAATTTTTAATTTTTTAATGGACTGGGTATAGCAATGAACCATTGATTAAATTAAGGTAGGTGTAGTAAATAATGCAAATTAGTATTCGCATCCTTTGATGTTCCTTTCATTTTTACATAAAAAGACCTTAAACAGCAATTATCCCTCTCAATTTTTTAACAATTTTGCCTTGTAGCGTAAATAAATGTAAATAAATCGGCAAAACATTCTTCGTTGCTGAGAATGCCATTTGTTTCAATTAAAAAAATAAGGTAATTACAATTTTTGAGGAAGTAGTCATAGTTTTTGCTGCAATGATAAAACACTTCTTAATTTTTAAGAACCATGTAAAAATAGTAGTAGGATATAAAATGTTACTTCTAGACCATGTGGCGTCATAAGAATTAAGGTTGAATCTTACAAATTTAGCTGTTCTCCCAAAAGTAACAACCGAAAAAGGCCTAAAACTTTTCAAATAGCATTATTTTTATTGACCAAAAGCATTATTGCGGTGCTTGTTAATTCTTTTGGACTTTGCAGTAGCTTACAAGATTGAAATGTGTAGATAGCAAGGGCAACTGTAAATAAAATTACTAAATGGTGTGAAGGTCCCATAATAGTTTTAAAACACTTCGATTTAGAAGAGCTTGTACGAGAGCAAGTCAAGTGTTTTTAAAGAAGTGACAAGTCATTCTCGTACTACTTACCTAATATAATATACTTATTTATTTAATTTCTGCTCAGAGTGAGTAAAAAATTTTTATTATGTGACAATGTACTATAAAAAAATTAATTTAATTTAAAATAATTGTAATCCTATTTGTCAAATAATTTTAGATGTACCTACTTTCTCATTCATCAGTTAGTTGTTGATATCATTTATTCAGTATTTTTATTGAATTCGTAGTTGCAATTTCAATATTTACTTTATTAAAAAATTAAGAAAAAGAAGAGAGTAAATTTTACTAAAGGGTTCATTGACTACTTAATTTTTGTATTTATTAATAAACTACTAAATTTGTGTTTTTGTCGCATACAACATTCAAGGCCAAATAAAAAACAGAAATTATTTTTTTTCATATTTATTAAAAAAATCACATACAATAAAAAGTTACTTATAAAAATAATATTCACAGATAAAAAATATAATTAAATAAGAGTTATTAATAATGTCCCGCTGTATATGAACCAGAGCTAGCGCCTGCAAAGCCTGAAAATCAAATTTTAATTAAATTGAAACAATAGTTACATTTGGTAATTTACTTGAACTTCCGGCAAATGAATGTGATTTGGCAAAAGAGCCAGCTCCTGACACTCCCAAATTCCCACCCAAACCATGTTTCCCAAACAAATTTCCAAGCAATCCGGAAAAACCTGTTCCTGCATTACCGCCTCCTCCTAAAGAACCCGATGCTGCGAAAGCTCCACTTTGCGAACCTGCAAAGCCGCCAAAGTTTCCACTTCCAGCCGCCCCCCCAACTGGACTTTTCACACCTCCGGAGCAAATCCCGCAGTTCCCGGACGATCCAAAAGAACCACTTCCTGCGTAAGCACCACCATCTTTTCCGCCGGTAACCGAACCGTCGGGTTTAAAAATCTGGACATTCCCGGTGGCAAAACCGTCACCTCCAGAACTTGCACTTCCATCAAAGCCTGAACCCGAACTTGAACTACCTGGAGCATCTTTTCCTCCGGTTACTGTCCCATCAGGCTTGAAAATATGGACGTTTCCTGTGGCAAAACCATCGGCTCCAGTGTTAGAACCGGAATTACTTGATGTAGCTTTGGTTCCTCCAGCTAGATCGTTTCCTCCAGTGACGGTACCATCGGGTTTGAAGACTTCAACATTTCCAGTTGCAAAACCACCACCAGATTTGCTCCCAGAACCAGAAATTGAGCCTCCATAACTTCCAGAAAAGCCGGGTCCAGTGGTACCGTCGGGTTTAAAAATGTGCACATTTCCAGTGGCAAATCCGCTAGTTGCGCCATTTTCACCGCTGGGTGAATCTTTTCCTCCGGTAATTGTCCCATCAGATTTGATTATTTCAACATTTCCAGTAGCAAAGCCGCTATCAGATTTGCTTCCGGTACCAGAAATGGAAGAACCATAACTACCAGAAGCGCCTGATCCTTCAGGCTTTGTCTCAGGTTTTTCAGTACCAGCAGGTGGACTTGTGAAGCTGGCATCTGAAGAGGATACACTTGTTGATGTTCCGGAGACACCAAACGATGAAGGTTTGTCGTTTTCTGCAGGTTTTTGCCCAAATACGCCAGCACCCGAACTAGGCGTTGGTGAAATTTTGTCTTTTTCGGAATCAAAAATAGGTGTTTTTAAAGTTCCATCAGGTTTTTGAATTGTTACGCTCCCCGTTGCAAAACCTGAGCCCTCTGTAGCAGCTGGTGAGCCAGAAGTTTCTAAATTTGTTTTTCCTACGAAGATGAAATCGGGATTTAACGGATGGTATCCAGCAACTGGTTTTGTGTAAACTGTTCCAGTGATTGGCGGGTGTAGATGTATTGACGGTTTTGGAATAGTGTAATAGTGTGTGTATCCATTACCTGCAGTATAGTCTTTGCTCCAACCAGAAATTCCGGATTGAGTTGTAGCTTGAGATCCGGCATTTATTGTAGAAGTTATCGAAGTTGAAGGAATATTAGCGGAAATGCTTCCGACAGCTACTGGCAAAGATCCGCCTGGAGAAACGGAAGATGCTGGAATACTATGATGGATACTTCCGTTAGGTCCTGGAAAAGGTCCCTTGCAACATGGTCCTTTAGATCCACCTGATGGGTGACTTGGGACAGGAACGTGACCATAATAATCTCCAGTTACGTGGTGGGATCCTGTACCATAACTACCACCAGTTACGTGAGATCCTGTCGGATAGTAGCCACCAGTCACGGGTGATCCCGTAGGATAGCTGGGAGCGCCTCCATGGTGCACGGGAATTGGAGGAACAGAATGAGCTGGTTTACTCTCATGGATGCTTCCGCTAGGTCCAGGAAATGTTGGTTTCACATTACTAATACTTCCGCCAAATCCAGCACCTCCTGTTACTACAGGACTCCCAATGCCGGGTACTGGAGGTACGGAATTAGCTGGTTTACTCTCGTGGATGCTTCCATTAGGTCCAGGGAATGGTCCCTTACAGCAAGGTTTTTTGTAACTTCCAGTTCCAGTTCCCGTGGGATTAGCAGGAAATCCAGTTCCAATTCCTCCAAAAGTACCAGATGTTCCACACCCTGGCCCTCCGTAACTTCCGCAAGGTTTGTTGGGATAGTAGGTAGGTGCAGGTGGTTTTGCAAAAGTAGGGCCAGGACCATATGAAGGTACCGAAGGTTGGGATGGATATGTTGGAGTAGGGACGTACCCTCCACTTGGTTTGTTGTAACTACCGGAAGAACTAGTACTGGTAGTTCCCCCATAACTGTTTGATTGACCAAAAGTACCACCTTCTAAAAATACGAGTATTTTTTAAATAATTACAAATGCAAGACTAACCATTAGATGGATTTAATGGTAAAGGCTGCACATTTGTGGTTCCGCCAAAAGTACCAGTAACTCCAGTTGAACCACTGATGGCGTTATTATCACTAGTACTTTGAGAAACAGACCGATTGGGACCTTCGTCTGTACCAGAAAGTCCTTTCAAAACTTCGCCACCTGGCGTAGCCGAAGTACTAGATGTTGCAGTACTGATTTCGCCTTAAAATAATTGTAAATAAAAAAATTACCAACAGTCAACAATTCACCAGTTGCAGTACCACTTGAACTTGAACACGATTTATCCCCAAGTGCACAGGTAACTCCACCAGGGCCACCACTTCCAACATCGACGTTAGAGCCAACTCCCACGCCCCCACCAACCCCAAGACCGGACCCGGACTCACAATTCTTATTAGTCAGTCCACAAGAACTCCCACCTGGAAAATTCATTCAAGGCCGATTTTTTTTTACAATTTTACTACCATTTGAACCACCCGCAAAACTTCCACTTCCACTAATAGCACCTCCGCCGCCACCGGAAGTCGTTTTGTAACCGGTAAAACCGCCTCCACCACCCACGGCACCAGCCGCAGCTCCTGCGTGGGCTAAACTCCCAACCAAATCCTTCAAACCGGCACCAATTTCGTTAAGAGAACCGGTACCAGAGAATGAACCTGAACTTGAACTGCTAAAAGCTAAGGACACAATAATTAATTTTGCGATTCGCGACACTAAACCTACACGACGATTGCGATCCTGCCGAAGAAGTGCCTACAAAAATATGGTAAAATTTTGACTGCGAAAATAATTTTTTTCTTACTGAAACTGCCGCTGAAGCTGCCTCCTTTAACTCCATGCTGTTGCGCTGCAATTAAAGCAAAGGTTTGATTCGAATGCAAATTTGCACAGATGCACTTACACAATTCAACCGACACTAAAGCTAAGAACAACAGTAAATAAAAATGATGTTTCATGGTCAACAGCGTAGTCGGAACAAAACAGATCTACAGGTTCTCGATGACTACGATCCCAAAGACGTTCAGCTCCTATTTATACAATAACGAGTTTGTGTAGGTAAAAAGTGCGAGAGTATAATCCGTGATGACAAAAAAATCGTTCCAGCAAATCATCTCCGCGTACCATCAAACACACTGATGTGATTACCTTTCAGGCGGTTTTTCTCCGTATTGCAAAGTTCAAATTAATTGGAGATTTCCATCAGCGTCTTCACGCAAAAAATACTGCATTTAACAGTAAAATAAGGTTTAATAACCTTGGCGATTGAAGCTGAAGCTTCTCCAATAAATGACTCCGTCAAAATCTAGCAGGATTTATTTTGCTGCGACAAGGTGACAATACCAAGAAGCCCACACCTTAACCTTCCTGTAAATCCAAATTGGTCAATAACATAAATATGACATTTGGCTCCGAAAATAGCTCGCGGTAGCAGCTAGTGGCAGAATTATAATAAGATGATCTAAAGATTTATTAAGTGACGCGTGGAGGAGATTTACAATAGAGGATGTGCCCTCACTTATTAATTACCAATATATCAGTTAATGTGTTTTAAACTCGTGTTATTACCATATTAGGCAAGAGTCGGCACGAAATCGTGATATTATTTTAATGATCGCAGCGGTGGAAACTCCGACATCCTTTTTTCTGTAGACGAGTCAACCGGTATTACACCTCTTTGTCACGGCTGGAGGAACATAATGAGGTCTATACTATCAAAATGAGCATTAACTGCGTCCTTACACATTTTATTAGCATCGGAGGAAGTATTATTTTACCATCAAGGCACAAAAATCTTCAATTTGCAAAATTTATCAGTTCCTCCAAAACCACGCGTCTTTGATTAATTGGATGGTTTTCCAGCAACTTGTTTACAATATTATACCGTATTATGTAATAGCTGATGACAAAGTGCGGAATTGTTCATAAAATAACAATTGTGAAGATTTGTGGGCAAATATTCGATAATGACTTAAATTCCCCAAAAATCCATTTTCCAGAAAACCTAAACGATTGAGGCGAAGGTTAACGATGTGGTTGATAGTAAAATTTCATGAATAATTAAAATGTCTCAAAATGTGGATGGCTCAAACAATAGGAGTCAATCTGCAAATTAATTGCTCACGAAGTGATGAACTGTTGGCAGGAAGTAGCAAAAAGTAGAAAAACAACTTTGTAACGTGTTGGTAATTGCGCTAGTTGTTTTTAAAAAATTTGAGGTATTTTCTGCGACCTTTTGTCATTTCGCTTTATTTGGTAACGGGTGGTTCAATCAGGCATTCTTTGATTTAATTATCACATTAGTCATCGGGAAAGTCCGTGTTAGGTCAACAAATTAATAATTTACCAAACAATGAGAATAAATTTCATTTGAAGGATAATAAATCCAAGTCTAATCTGTAGCATGTGATGACTGGAACAGTTATTTTTATTTGGACGTTTGAGCAACAAGGCGAGCTGAATAAATTATAATCACGGATCTTGGATATTTGCCTCATTTGCATTGCTACACTAATTAGTGGAAATGGTTGGCGTCATTGAAGAAATTGTGAGAAACGGATTGTGTTTCCCGTAACGAAAGGGAACGTTTGATCGATTGACCAACAATGCGTATTCCGGTCACTGTTAATCCAAACACTTTGAAAACCTACAATTGTTACAATGAACGCAGAATTGAGAAAAATACTCTACGGAGCGATAATCTGTCAAGCTGGGATCAAGCCATTCCCAAGACCTTGCAGGAACTTTGCTTGGAATCCATCGCAAAAAACTGGCAAGGTACCACTTCCCCTTTTACAATTTCACCAGTTTCAAGTTATTTTTTTAAGAAAAACCGATTTTGGACGAGATCATTGTAACAATCGATCGCTGCTTTCTGTTAAACATTTTACCGACCGATCTCCCTTTGGCTCTAACAGTGCCAAAAATCCATGACGATATTTACTGGAAGCGATGTTATTTGCAGCGATGGCCAAAAGTAATTCCCGAAAACGTTTCACTAGACGTCCAGATAAACGAAATCGTGAAAGTGAGCAACAGCAGGAAAAGCAGTGAAGAGAGTGAAAGATCGCGAAAATCTAGCGCTGAAGCAGGTTTTAAGAGGACTTGGAAAGAGTGTTTCCTTGAAATACATATTTGCGAATATTTGGAGAAACTGAAACCTGAAAAATACGACGCTGAAAAAGTCACTTGCCTACGAAATTTTGCAATTGATTAATTTGAATTTTTAGATCAAAGAACTGGCCGACTTGTGCACTGACTATGTTAAAATTTTGGATATACGGGAATTGCAGTGTTCGGAGAATTCCCCAAATCGAATTCCTCTAAACGCGATTACTTCGGGGTTGGGGAATTTAACTGAACTCTCGATTTGCTTCAAACAGGTGAGGAATGTTTTTATTTTTAGAACAAATATCCATTTCTCTAATTGGTATTTTGTAAATGTGGTCGACGTAAACCAAAGTAAACACATTATTTTAAATGTTAGGTTTTTTAACCACTGATTTATTCGAAAACTGACGGATGCAATTTAACATTTTCATTAATTTAATTGTGTAATAGACCTACGTTGGAGAAAAATTCACTTGGGACACAGTCAGGACCTCGCTACAGGATATAAAATTGTTGGCAAAAGGACTAGAAAAGTGTAAATTAACAGTTTTCAGGTGTGTACCCACACAATTAAAATGTGGGTAATAGTTTTCAATTTTAGACTAAGAAATTCTGATATTGATGACGAAAAAGCCGTGGTCATTTTAAAGTCTCTTCTGAAGCATGAGTTGGAAACGCTGGATTTTTCCCACTGTCGAATCCGGGACTACGGTGCGGTGGCTATCAGTAAATTTTGCTTAGAGAATTCCGTCACTAATTTAATTTTGACGAACAATCGTATCGGTAAATCATTTCAGAATTTTTTCCGAAAAATGTTGTGTGTGTTTAACAGGAGCCAAAGGAATTGAGGCCATTTCTTACGCAATTTGTAGCCCCACTTGCAATTTAAAATCTCTCGATTTAAAACTGAATCCAATTAGTCAAAGAGGCGTCGAAATTTTAATGAAACCTTTAACACTAAGTGCACGGAAGCTCAAAATTTTGCATTTGAACGCTTGCGGAGTGGGGCCTATTTCTGCTTTGGGCGAGATGATTGAACACAATTCGCATTTGGAGCACTTGGATTTGAGTAATAATCCTTTCGGAGAGGTAATAAAACCGGCCTTTCCAGCTGGGATTTCTTGCGTAAATTGATCGGACTGTTGTTTTAGGAAATGGGTAAGATAATTATGAGGGGTTTGAGATACAATACGACTTTAAAAAAATTAGATGTGAGAATGTGCAAGTTGAATTCAGCGGACGAATTCGAGATTCTTCAAAGAATTAATAAAAACAGGATTGCGATGAAACGACCGAGAACCGCCAGAAAACCTATTATTATCGAACCGCAATATAAATTTGAAATATCGGATGAATTGTTATCGGAGATGGAAAATGTATTTCAGAGTAATAAAAGTGACGAGACAACAAATGAGCTTATTGAATAATAAATTGAAGTCGCTTTTTGTCAATTTTATAAATAAAGTATTTCACGTCTGTGGATTTTCATTTATAATAAAAAGTTCAATGGCATCATGAGTATAATGAATCACAATAATAAATACTGCATGCATATTGTTGCAACAATTTGTCATGCTCATATGTGGAAAATGATTTATTGTTAAAAATTGTTGCATTAATTAAATTAGTCACATTATTATACATTACGCGATTAGCGACAACGAAGTTAAATCACAAGACCATTTTTATTTGAAATGTACCTATTATCATATTATTATTGTAAATGCGTAAAATCTACAAGTCTTGAAAAAACAGACACCTTCCGGTAATCCAAATTCTCATAACATATTTAAGAAAACTAGGTATAATTACTTGCTTCACGCTCATTACATATTTATCAAACCATGTCTTACGTCAAATGTTTAAATTAGGAAGGCAAAATTATAAACATAAAAATGCTTATTTATTTGTTTATTCAAACTAAAATATCAATTAAAAGTATTCTTGTGGGCATATTTTTAGATTTTGACAAATATGATACCGACTTCACAATTTTAAACATAAAAACAACATTAAAAGAGTAATAAAATATTTAACTTTTTGAATAAATTTAGAAAATATAACGTGTGTTCTTCTAAAATAGGCACTAGAACAGTAATTGCAATACATATTTTTTTTTAAATCGCTGTAGGTAAGTTTTGATCTTTTTTTCTGTCTTCAGAACAATCTAGTATAACAAAACGTCTATAGGTTCGATTTTAAAAGATGTGATTTTTCCAATTGTTACGAGATTTTTTTCAATGCTTATTTATCAAAAACTAGCAGTACTTATTTACCTGTTTAGGAACACTTCATAAATGTATCATTCATAAGTCTTTAATTTTTTTATTAGATATTTTTTTTTTTTGAAGGAATAAATAAAACAAAATGTAATCCACAACTTTTTTATTTTTAATTACAAATAAACCAAGATTATGGTAGTCCCAATATAAAATTATACAAGAACTATCCTAATCTCTTTATTTTTTAGCGGGAGCTTTCTTTGTTGCTTTCTTCGTTTTGCCAGATTTGGCCTTTAGAATAGCTTCTCTTCTTTTAGCTTGCAATTTGGCGGATCTGACCACACGTGACGTATCCGGAAGAGTTATCTGCAAAAAATCAGTTTAATTAAAAATAAATAATAAAAAAATACATAAAACAAAATTTAAAATAAAATCAGAGCTTTTGAATATAAAATCATCGTTCTTCATAAACACGGACCAAAAGCAAATCATCACAGAAAATCAAGTAAAATAATTAAATTAATTCGTTACTTACTTTCCTTTTCTTGGCCAAAATTTCATCCCTACTAGCTTGACGCTTTTGAGATGACAAAATCGCTTGGCGTTTCAATACTGCAGCGTAAGGATTGAGACGCAACATAGCCCCAGTGTTGGCCAACGGGTTGAAACGACGCACGCGACGTACAACCTTCTTCCTATAAAAAAACACAAACATTAGAAAAACAAAAATACAACAAATAAAAATTCTCATAAATAATTAATTCAATCAGGTGTCAACAGGTAATCACGGATTATCATAACCCAGTGCTCAAAAAGTTCTCATCATACAAAAGAAAAATAACAATAATAAAAAACAACAAAACGTACTGTGGCACACGCAAAACTTTCTTGATTTCATCAGCCTTCAACAAACGAGCCAGATCGGTATTAGCCATTTTGGGTTGGGGCAAGTTGTAGCCCTTCTTCTCAGCTGATGGAGTTTTCCAGCTTCCGAAGAGTTTGTCCAGTCTCTGGAAGGCCGACTCGGTCCAGATGACGAAACGGCCAACGTGACCACCCGGAGCCAGTTTCAAAAGGTTGAGCTTTTCAACGCTGATTAAGTCAATTCCGGGGATGTTACGGAAGGCGCGGCGCAAGCCCTGATCCTTGTGGTAAACCACCAAAGGGCCTCGGCGTTGGATGCGGCGCCTGTTGCGCATTTTACCCTTTCCAGCACGGAAGCGCTGGCTCTTGTAGACCTAATTTAAATAAACGACAAATCAAACTCTGACCCGAAATTTTTTTAGCAAATATATTTATTAATCAATCAGAATTTTGCGACTGTAATCAGGGTTCAGCACGCTAGGACCAACGCAAAGTCATCATTAATTTCGATTTCTTAATTTTTCGAAAGCAATATTTTTTTATTTTCTCAATTACGGCAAAACTGTACGAAACAAAGGAACTACTTTGATGTGAACTTGTGTAAAATGATCCGGGGAATCGACTGGCGTCGAGAAAAACGCCAAATTCTCAATAGTTATTTAGTTATTTTGTTTTAGTTTAATCTATTTTTTCTATTATTTGAAGTCCTCTAGAAAACTATTAGTAGGAGAAGAATGATCTTGTGATTTAACCCTTTGGTTTTCCATTTTAAGTATTAAGCAGCAAAACTAAATCAAAAATAAAACTGGTATTTGAATTAGAAAAACCATATCGCTAGTGTTACAATAATGACCTTTTGGATATCAGCCCAGGCCTTGATGCGTCTCAGAAACTGCACGGCTTGCTTGGTCTTGTTCATCTCTTGGACCTTATCGGAGACCACCAGCGGCAGCTCTGGCACCTGATCGATGACATGCCCCTTGCTCATGACCAAAGCTGGGACCCCACTGGCGGCCACAGCCGAAGCCAGAGCATACCGACGTTGGTTAACATTGACGCGTCTGTGCCAGCGACGCCATGGTTTGGTCGGTGCGAACATGCGCCCCCCGCGACACATGTTCCCGAACGCACCCTGTCCCGAGCGGTGGGTGCCGCCGCCCCGGACACGGGGAATACGCGCCACGGCACGGCCAGTGCCCCAGGACTCGGCAGAGGTCTGGTGGCCGGCTTTGTCACTAACGCAGTAGGCCTGGCGATGGTTCATGGAGAGCTGTTGGTGCACGAAGTTGACGACATCGGGCCTAATGGGGGCCTTGAAGACGGCCGGCAAGACCACGGTCTCGCCCTTCACCTCCTCGGATTTCTCATTGTACACGCTCACTAAGGGGCGCGCGGCGGCCAGCGACTGAAACAACCCCTTCTGAGTGACAAGTTCGGGAAAAATTACCAGGGTGTAAAGGGATAAGGGAGGGTCAGAGCTTTTGAGAATATAATCAGTGGTTATCAGAAACACGGACCAAAAGCGTTATTCATCACTAGTTAACAACAAATATTTCTATGGGGAAATGTTCGGACACGTGGTCGCGTCATATGTACACCAAAATTGAGTCAAGTACGCTTTTTTGGGCAACAAAAACATGATATTAAGTTCGGAAATTGATAATTTTAACAATAGTGACTAAAAAAGACGGAATATAATTACCATTTTTTGTAAAACTTAATTCTACTTTTCACTTGTCTCGCACATCAAGCGAACACAATGTCCGCCATATAAAAGGAAGTGGCCTTGCCTCGGTCGGTAAAAGCGAGAATTGTCGGTGTTACAGTCAGGCGCTGAATTTGAAAACGCAAAAATGGGTACCCTCCCAGCAACTTTCTCTTTTTACGAGGATTTGTTTAGATATTTATAGCATCTGTGGTGCTCCCCATCGTTTATTTCAGTATAAAAGTAAGTAAGAACTATTAATAAATCAAAATTTCTTTACTTCTATGCCTTGAGTTGTTGTTTTTCCGTTTTCAAATATAGTCAATAATCAGTGATCATGTTATGCTTATTGATTTACATTTTTGACACAGCTTTTAACTTTTTACAATGGTGTTACGGGTAATCACCGTAAGAACACATAAAGTTGGCAATAAAGATCCAAAATTGGGCGCCACGTGTGTTGGGAATAATGATTTAAAAAAGTATTACTAGCCGTTATTTGTTACGATGTATTTGTATGTGACCTCTTTAAAAAAAATGAGAAATAACCGGCCTAAAAACATTCAAAAACGACGGTCTTTTTTCGAGACAAATGAACTACCAGTAGTACCGGTCGCAAATGATCGAATCAATATCTTTTATGGAAACTTGTGATACAATTTTAATGCCTGTTAATTGTCCTAAAATCGGGTAAAGTCAATTGAAGGTGGAAAGCCTCCACATAACTGTAAACACGCTTGGCTCTCACATGCCACATGCGCAACAATTTGAAGTAGGTTTCGAATCGAATTGTCAAATATTACACGTCGTCCAATTTTAATAAATAAGAGGAAATGGGGCAAAAATTCCAATATGATGAAAGTGGTTCGACGTTTTTCTACTTCTTACTATCATTTTTAGCCTTAATCTTAATCCCAGCGACGATATACTACTGGCCGAGAGAAAAAAAGAGAGGTTAGAACAGTTTAATTTATATGGACCTTTACTGCATGTCCAGACGTTCAGTTTCTGAAGCCGTTTGTTGCAGACCCCGAGGAAGAGAGTAAAAAATGCCACTGCCCCCCATGTATCAAGAAAAGGGAGTTCCAAAAGAACGCGGATCCTTGGAAGGGCCCCAAGAATTTTTTAATAAAGCTAGTGATAATAATTGGGTGGTTGCTACTACTGCTGTTAGCGTACAAAGTATCTCAGTTTGATTATGAAATGGCAAACTTTGACCCTTATGAAATACTGGGGATCCCCCTTGGGGCGAGCCAAGCCGAGATCAAGAAAGCCTACAGGAGACTCTCTCTCATCCTTCATCCTGACAAAGATACCGGCAATGAGAAAGAATTCATGAAGTTGTCGAAAGCCTACCAGGCGTTAACTGACGATGAAGCGAGAAAAAACTGGGAGAAATACGGAAATCCGGACGGTCCCGGAGCCATGAGTTTTGGGATAGCGCTCCCGTCGTGGATTGTGGAGAAGGAGAACAGCGTGTGGGTGCTGGGGCTGTATGGGCTTGTCTTCATGGTGGCGCTTCCAATAGTGGTAAGTATTTTTCTACCCGTCTGGAATTTTTCCCACTTTTTTGCTTCTCCAGGTCGGGACGTGGTGGTACAGAAGCATAAAATTCACCGACCAAGTCTTGCTAGACACAACCCAGATGTACTACTACTTTTTCCATAAAACTCCCAACATGGTGCTCAAGCGTGTAATTATGATCCTAGCCGCTAGTTTAGAGTTTAACAAAAAACACAATTCGGAGATAAAAGAGCGAGATTTGGACAACGAGGAGGTGCCCCAACTCATCAAAAAATTGCCAAATCTGAGTGAAAAGAATAAAGAAGCGCCCTTGTGTTACACTTATAGTATTAAGGCTCGTGCTATCATTCATGCTCACCTGTCCCGCATACCTCTAAACCCCAACACTTTAGAGGAAGACAGGCGTTATATCATTGCAAAATGCCCAACTCTAATCCAGGAACAGGTCAACTGTGTCAATCAACTCATAGTATTGGCGTATAATCGCAGAAGTGAGCTCACTTATTTTACGTTGTGCTCGTTTCTATTTGTTTTCTTGCAGTACAAAGATTACCTACAATTGAGACAATAGAAAACTGTATGAAACTGTGCCCAATGATCGTCCAAGGCTTGTGGGAATTTAAGTCGCCTTTACTTCAACTACCTTACATTAATGAAGACAACTTGAAGTATTTTATGAATAAGAAGAAGCCCATCAGGTCTCTACAACAGTTTGCCCAACTAAAAGGGGACGAAAGGAGGAATATTTTGCGAAATTTCAGCGAGCAGGAGTATGACAATGTGATGAAAGTTTTGGGAAACATGCCTTACATTGACTTCCAAGTCAAATACGAAGGTTTGTTTGTTGACAAAAAAACTAGATAAACAATTAATTTCTTTACTGTAGTTATGGATGATGAGAACCCCACTGAAGTGACCGTTGGGGCGATCGTGACCGTCATAGTGACCCTAACCCGCAAGCCAATGAGCACCTTGTTTGGTGACGAAACTGTGAAAGACAACAACCTGATCAACGAAAACGGCGTTGACGGTGACGCTAAAGAAGCAGCTGCTGGTGACACTGATCCTCAAGTCCCGGTAATAAAACGTCCAGCTTGGCTGAAGCAAAAACGAGGCGGTGGAAAAAAGAACAAAAAACCTGTCAAACAACCGAAAGCCACCGCCGCAGTGGTTAAACCCAAAGCGGACGAGTCTCCAGTCCCATCGTCCGACAAGAAGAAAGTCAAGGAAGAGAAAAGTAAAGAAGAAGAAAGCGAAGAGTCGGATGTGAGCGACGCTGAAACGAACGACAAGTCGTCAGAGGATGACAGTGTCCAGAAGTCGCAGAATGAGGATGATGATCAAGAGTGGGAGAAGTTCAAGAAGTTGCATGAGAGGGAGAAGGCGTTGCAAGGCAAATCAAAGACTTCGCATCCAGTGCATAGTCCTTACTTTCCTAACGACAAGCAGGAGTATTGGTGGACGTATATTTGCGATAGGAAGTCAAGGACGCTCTTAACAGTGCCTCATTATGTCACCAGTTTAATAGACCAGGAAGTTGTACACTTAAAAGTACGTGTAATTGTTTGTTTGGATTAAAATTTTCAATTGTTGTTTCAGTTCACAGCTCCAAACTGGGTAGGAGTTTACACTTTCACCGTGTGTCTGAGGTCGGATTCGTATATAGGGTTTGATCAGCAGAAAGATATCAAATTAGATGTGAAAGCTGCGCCTGCTGAAATCACAGAGCACCCGCAATGGGAGGATCTGGAGGAGGAGGAGGGGTCGGCTAAGGAGGACGCCCACGAGTCGGAGTATACAACAGATGAAGACCTTTCAGAGGATGACGACTGATTTTTACAATGTAATCAAAGAAAGACTTAGAGATAGCATTTATGTAGTAAAATATTAATTCTGGTCATCTCTCTTTAACTGGATTCGACATTATTTTCAATGTTAAGGTTTTGGGCTGTATTTATATTTGTACCATAAAGTGAAATATTTACTTTGTTTTCGTCCATACATCCCCGAACTACAAATAAATCTAACGTAATTAAGCTAATGAAAGGATGCAAGGTGAAGAAAAACCATTGACATTTGTACCAATAACACGAAATGTTTTATTCAATTGAACGAGCAATTCTCCTGATGTAACTTCTTACGTAAAAACGGCGCCTAAAGTTCAAACGTTAGGTAATAATCATTCAATGCTTGTGTAACTTAAATTACTCATTATTCAACATAAATCAACAAGTACAAACCATATCTTGTCGATGTCTTCATCAACCGTAATAAAATTTGACGAAAATTTACTTAATGCCACACACGATAAAAATTAATATAATTTTAAAACAATAAATACATCTAGACAGACCTGGACTTAAATAATGCGAATAATCAGATATAAAAACTCACTTTACGAACAAGTAAAGCGTCAAAAACTACAGACATTTACCCATCAATTGGCCTAAACAAACAATTCTTCGTTACTTATTAGTGGAATCTTGGCTACTTCAAAGAATATCTTATGGGAATACTTATTTCTTACAGTCATTAGCGGACTTTTCGGCTTTTTGTGTAACCCGTCGTTTAGTAAAATCACAACTTCTTTAAAATCTTCAAGTTTGTAGCCTGAAACAACAAAATGTAATACGTATTTTTTTGAATTAAATAAAATAAGCACCTGAATAAAACTCTAAGGCGGTCGTCCACCCACTAATTTTCTTCATCTTGAGCGCCAGATACAGTGACGCTGAGGCCAATTTTGAGTCGCGTACAGTAACAGTGGCATAATCCATCAGCGAATATTCTAAAATAAATCTTGCGAGGGTGAGCACAGGCATTGTGATTTTGGCACACTGAAAGTAAAGTTGGGGTAAAACTTTAGGGATATGTGACGAGTTGTTACTCTAGCGTATCTCCTGAGAAATCTGTAGCTGATTGGAATGCCCAGATTAAAATCACAGACTTTTAAAATATTTATTTCCATTCGGACGAGCTCCCGGCACGTGTATGCCCCATCACAAATGTACAAAAAGTCGTTGATGGCCGGCGGAATTCTTTCGTCGTATTTACTAGCTATGAACATGGAAGCTGCGCCCACTAATTGCAAGGTCTCTTTGCCGACAGTCATCCGACTTAAGTAAAAATCCACTAATTTTACTCCTAAGTAAAGCGTCTCGTGGTTCAGTTCGAAACTTTCTTGCACTTCAACCATCCAGTCCACCAGAAGCGACCGCATCCAGCTCGTGAGACAGACTTGTCTGTCCATGTAGTCGGCGATTTCAAACTGCGGCTAAAACACGTAATTTTTTCTACCAGCGGCCCAAAAAATAATTTTAACACTTAAATTAAATGCATTAAACACCGAAAATATGCAGCCTTTCTTTGGATTTTTACAAAAAAAAAAATCTGACAACAGTTGATTTGTAATAAAAAAGTACCTCTCGACTCTTCATGTAATTGAAAATGTCCATGGCGTAGTGGGACACCTGGTGCACGTCGTCCCAGTTCTCCTTATCAAAGTCGGGCACTCCCTCGGGAACTTCATGAATGCCCAGATTGAGTTTGTTCTGGAGCTGCTGGGCCACGATGGACACCACAGATAGGTTCGGGGATTTCTCATCACTGGGGGGCGTTTTCGCTTTGGCTCCGCTGGAACTAACGGAATCATTGCTAAAACCATCCCTCATTACGCGAAAAAATCTGCTTTGGCGCGACTTACAGTTCCTCCAACGCTGACGAATAGAGAGATTCTTCAGTCTTTTCAAACTCGTTGCTCAGTCTTGTCTTGATGCGAGGATTAGAGATCTCTTTGAGCGCTTCTTTGGGTTTGACTGCCGTCTGGCCAGTCGTCACGTTTTTCACAGCAGCCCTAGTCACCACCCCGTTGAGACAGGGGGCTTGCGGGGGCAGAACATTCTCGTTCTGCTTGGGCTTGAGCACGGTTCTCACCGAGGGCAGTGTTTTGACTTGAACGATCGTCTTCTTCGCGGGCTGTTTTAAAGTGGCTTTCTTTTTATCATCGAACTTTTTGTTGTTGGTGATGTCACCCATTGCTGATCGTTTAACATTTTCTTTGACGGGGGAAAAGTCGGCTTTTCGTTTTGGGCGGATTTGGGCGTTTGTCAGGACTGATGACCGGCTTCGGGTGGAAACTGAGGCTTTTTGGTTTGTACGGATGGCGCCTGTGACGGCTCTGCTTAGGGGCTTCAAGGGAGCCATCGCAATGTTCTGGAAAAAGGGACCTTCAACAGGGGGCTCTCAAAAATGCACCGTTACGTACCTCACTCACAACTTTCATTATTAATTAACAGAAATGTCTCGGGTTATTTGTGTATGTGTGTGATGATGAGTCCCTTTTGAATAAAATAAAAATTTGGTGAAGAAAATCAAATGTCAACTCCAGGACCCCATAACCCATGTTAGTTTTACGCCCCAAAAATGCTATTTATCGAATTGATCGCTAATTGAGTAAAGCATTCGCTACGTTTTCTCTAACTTTGCAGTATTGTAAACAAAACTACACCCTGTTTTATCTCATCTGCATTTTACCGCCTTTTTTAACCAAACCCCTTTCATGCAGAAATGTGGATTAATATCCACATTCGGATCGTTCCTAAGCTTGCAATCACGAACAAATTTCAGAAAAAACCGCATAAAAACTGTTCAAGCAAAAAGTTCGTTAATGTCGCCGCTTAGAAAAACGTTAGATTATGAATTAGAATGGTGTAAAAACTAGTCAATGAAACAAGTACCCCCAAGAACGAGAAACTAACGACCACTTACCTCCTTAAAACTTGTAAAATTGCTTGTAGAAAAGTGTAGAAAAGCTTGTAAAAATTCACATGTGAAGTTCGTTGATGTTTAAAGCTTGTCGGCTTGCAGTTGTTTTGAAACGTTTCACTGCTTCGTCCCCATTGGTAGTTAAATAAAATAGAAGGGATGAAACAGTGGTGGTAAATTTGAATCGTATATATTGATAATTTATTTGCACAAACTGGAGTCGATTCCACACAAAAAAGTTAACGAGTGGTTAAAGTACAGTAACACTTGGTTCAAAATTGATAAGTTGTGTTAAACAGGATTAAAATTGTAAATCTTTTTGCATTTAAGTTGTACGACAGACGAGGCCTCTGCTGGTGACTTTCAAAAACGCGATTTGTAATTTATGGAAAAGGTTTAATTTATTTATTTAAGTGAAAAGTGTTGATTTTGCCCAGATGTATAAATTCCTCTAATTTTTTTGCATTTTTTTATGGTACTCAACTAAAAAATGTTTGAGGGATTATTAACTGTCAGATACGTAACCTCAAAAAACTGTTTCTGTGTCTTGTCTGTTAATAATTTCAAACATTTACAGAATGTAAGTATTGTCTCGTGTCCGCTAAATTAATATTGTCACGACTGATTGAAGAATGTCCTCAAATTGTCCTACAATGACAATGAAGCAATCCACGTGTCCGTTGACCCTTTATCAGGATCAGTTGATGACCAAAGTCTTGGTATTAATTCGTTATATGCGAAGGCCTTGGGCCTTGAGGACAATTCGTTGGTTACTGTTTCTGAAATATCAAAACCTCCAACAATTCAGAGTGTTACAATAACGGCCGTTGATAGTAATGACCATTTAGTTTTGGTAATTACTTCATCTTCTTATCTTGCATTTTATAATCATGTAACTTCAGGAATCATTAGCTGAAAATGTTCAGTCCACTTTGCTTGAGCAAATTCGTGTTCTCACAAATGGACAAAAATTTGTCATTTGGATTGGGGCAACAATTCATGTAACTGTTACTGTCTGTAAGTCGCTTACAGTCACTATAATAATGTGCCCATTCCTCCCTCCTTATAACTATTATTCAATTAATTGTAGGTGATATTAAACCAATTTCTCCCGGCAAAATTGATAATCTGACCGAAGTCGTAATAATAGCACCAGAAAAAAAAATTCATCCAATTTCGAACAGCAATGAGTCTAAAAACACAGACAAAACATCAAAGTTTCTGCCTGAATGTAAAAACAATGATGAAAATTTAATTTTGCGTATCGTGCCTTTTGAAGAAATAGTTTCGCAAATGCGCGATTTAAATTCTCCATTTAACGTTTTTGTGTTGAGGGCCAATGTCCCACAAAAAATAAAAGACACAATAAATAACACCACATTGTTTTTACTAAAATTGTTGAGTAACGAAGACGTCGACAAATCGCTTTACGTCAGATTAATTATTGTCGAGGACGTTTTAAGCGATTTTGTCCAAAATAAATTGTGCTTAGAGAATGTATTTGTCAGCAATACACTTTTTACTCATTTGAATTGTGAAGTTGGGGCACGAATTCGACTAGAACCCCACATCAGTACTTTGCCAGAAATCAAAGAAATAGAAATTTACACAAAACGGGATTATTCAATTGATGTGGTTCAAAAGTTTCAGCAATACTTAGCCGACAATTGCAAAAAACACGAATTTGTTTTAAATTCTGACGTAATATTGGAAATTGGCAGTAATGTGAGATGTTTGGTACGATTCCAACCTTGCCAAGCAAAATTTTGTGTGGTAACACAAGACTTGGTTCGAGATTGCAAATTAATTTTTATCAACGAAACAATTCCTCAGCGCGAAATTTTCGATAAAAAGGAATTTTTGGTCGACGAATACGCAACGGATGTGGCTAACTATAACGAGATTATCGACAGTTGTGTATTTTTGTGTACCTACAAAACTAAAAGTTTTAATAAATTGGAAAATGTATTAATAACAGGTGAACACGTTTATTGTTTTGATTTTTTTAATCTAACTTGAGTTTAGGGAAACCTGGTACTGGTAAAACAACTTTGGCTACGATTATTGCACATAAAATAAACTCTTATCCCTTTTTTATTCATACAAAAAAAATTAATTGCAAGTCAGTCAAAGGAAAGACCGTCGAATCGTTACATAAACTCTTGTCTACAACTTTCTTCGATTTAATTCACCATCAACCCTCTGTTTTAATTCTCGATAATCTTGAAATTTTGTGTGAAAACGTTAACGAAGGCGACGCCCTGTCGCCAAATACGGTTTATTTCAACAGGTAGGTCTTTTAAAAATTGAATGAGCGATTGATTTTTGTACTTAGAGTAAGTGAAATGTTGGAAACGCTGTTTGAACATTTTTGCGAAAATAACGCCGTCGCTGTAATAGCAACAGCTGAATCAGCGTCCAAATTACATAAAAATATTTATGCAACGAGAGGCCACCACCTTTTTAAACACGTTTTTGGAATCAATCAGTTAAATAAAGTGAGTTAAAAATATTTCTGTTTTATCCAATCGTTAATTGTTTCACTTTAGAATGATAGGAAAAAATTGATCGAATTTTTTTTCGCTAATTGTAACTGCGATGTTGGTTTGGAGCACTTGGTTGAAAAAACTGAAAGTTTCGTCATGCAGGACCTTGTTGATTTCGTTAATAAAACTTTATTTGAGTCGTACCAATACGGTAATTACTCGATTGAATTATTTGGTGTTTAATCAGTTTTGTAGATTTTGATAAAGACACAATGACAATCACTGAAAAGTGTTGCGAAACGGCTTTGGAAACAGTAACTGAAACGTGTTTATCAGGCGTTAATCTTCTTCCATCTGGTGATAAAAACTTGGACGATATTGGGGGTTTATCCAGTGTCAAAAAACTCCTAATTGAGACAATGCTATGGCCGGCGAAAGTAGCACGAAACCACAGTTAGGAACGAAGTAAAAATCAGTTTTTTAGTATCCTAATTTGTTTTCAAACGCGCCCCTTCGTCTGCCATCCGGTTTGCTCCTTTACGGTCCTCCCGGTACAGGTAAAACTATATTGGCAGGAGCAGCTGCAAAACACTGCGGACTTCGCTTAATTTCCATAAAGGGACCCGAACTTTTATCGAAATATATCGGGGCTAGCGAGCAAGCCGTTCGGGATGTGTTCCAAAGGTGAGAACGGGCATGTAATTGGCGATTTATTCGTCTCGTTTTTAGAGCACAAAGCGCCAAGCCATGCATATTGTTCTTCGACGAGTTCGACAGCCTGGCTCCCAGGTTAGTGTGTGAAAAAAATCAAAACCAAATTATAAGACCGTTTAACTGTATGTGTTAATTCTTGCAATTAGGAGAGGCCACGACAACACGGGCGTAACAGACCGGGTCGTAAATCAGCTTTTGACCCAACTTGACGGCATCGAAACCCTTTCAGGGGTGTTTGTTTTAGCAGCGACTTCCCGACCTGACCTTCTAGACCCGGCTCTTTTACGACCCGGCCGTCTCGACATCCACCTTCATTGCCCTCTTCCCCAGGAAGTATTTGTTTTAAAACTGCCAAATCTTGTTGCACCAGCCTGTTGTAGAATTCCAGACTCGAGATTTTGAAAGTTCTATCAAAGTGTTTGAATTTTTCTAACGATGTGGATTTAGGAAAAATCGCCAGCGCTACTGAGGGTTTTTCCGGGGCTGACTTACAGGCCGTGCTCTACAGCGCCCAGCTGGACTCCGTCAAGGAGCTCCTGCAGGACGAGGTATGAGCGAAGCAATTTCGCATTAAGCCGTTTTCTTAGGCTTTATTAGACAAGTTAGTGAGATAGGCGTCTTGGTTTGCCGCTAACTACTCTAGGCACATTACACGATAACAATATCATTCGGATTATACAGCGCTAGGTAGTATCTTGATTGCTTTATAATGAGAAGCAAGTATTGAGCCTGCCGGCACAGTCGTTTCCTTATTGACGTCACTTCCGTTGATTCGGTCTCAAGATGTTTCGTGCAAAAACGCCCTCATCAATCGATCAACAATTGCCGGTACTGCAACTTTGTTGCAAGAAGTGGCACTTTGAGGGCGCGAAACGAATAAATTCATCAGCTATTGCTCAAAACTGCGCTCCCTTAATGAAGACGGCTAATGACTGAGGCAATTATATTGCGCTAATAGGTGGCGCCCCCCTGCCTTGTTTTAGGAGCATCGCCTCGCAAATATTCGCATTTGAAACTACACCCAAAACGCTAATTGATTTTTATTCACAAAAAACTGTCTTTTCGTTCATAGTTTCGGGAAACATACTTTTATGTCTCGTTTTTACAAATCTTTGATTATTATATTAGCTGATAGTTTCGGGAGCGGGGCCGGTAATGGCTGGAGCAATTATCGTGCGAAGTGATGTCGCCCTCAAAGTATACGCACTTAAAAGAGCGAATCCCGCGAGTGCGTCGCATTCTCCGTAATTAACTACAATATTTGATTCGAGTTCGTTTGTTAGGGCCGTTTTAATTTCAATATGGAGTCGCAATTAACGGCTGTTAAATACATGCTTATATTTCGTTTAATTTAATTTGTGTTTGAATTGAATGGGCTTTGATTGTTAATTTTACCTTCACTTAGCCTCGTTGCCGCATTGTTCGCAACCATATCGAATTTGTTACTTTGAATTAGTTTCAATGCGACTAATTAACGATTTTATGATTCGCATTGTTTGCCGAGAAGAAGTAATTATGGTGCATTTATTTTGTAATTATCGCAGGCAAACATGCAAGAATTCCGCTGCGAGATTCAGCAGGTCCAGCTAATGGAAGCCGTAAAAACCACCAGGCCCTCTTTAAGTAAAGCGGAGCAGTTGAAATACGAGCGAATGTGAGGGCTTTGGCGGTTTGTGGGCTGTTATTTTTGGGCTTTTTCAGATACAGGCACTTCGAGGGCGGCGGCAGCAGCGACTTCACGCCGGGAAGCAGGGCGACACTAGCATAGTGAATTGTTTTTGGGCTGGTTTTAATAAATTATTGATTTTCTTGGAGTTTTTATTTCCCGGTTTAAGACCCATAAAAACGCGAACATTCGCGTAACAAAAGTATTGTCGTTTCACAATATGCCGATAAATAGCTTTGTGTTTAAATACAATTATGTAGCTTTCTACAAAGGCTATTGCGCGTCCATTGTTGACTGAAGTCCTCCAGAATGTCCAATTCATCAAATTCAATTATCGCTTTTCAGATGATGCTTTCTTTTCATTACAAAGCTATATTTGGTTTACAAACACTTGCAGCATCTCATAATGGCACCAGCAGACTTGTTGTTGGTTTTTGCAAGTGGTGGTGCTTTTTCCGAGTTTTGTAATTATCCGAAAAAATTGGCATTAGGTTCAAGACGGTTGCGTGGCTCTCAAAGAGCCTCGCTGTAAGTCTTTGCGCGTACGAGCAAAGGGTATTTGTATATCTTTTATATAATAGTTTATTCGGATCCTTTCGGAGTTGGGGTGCGGAAAATGTAAACGCATAACATCAATTGAATCTCAGACGAAAGATTTATTGAAATTTAATCCACACTTTGTAATTTATCCATGCGTCCATGCCGCAGTATAATTTGTTTAAGTTATTAGGGATTATAATCTTTTCTACATTCGTCGGATTCGATTCGACGTTGAGAGACCGTCTCGGAAATATTCAGAACGAGTTTCGTTTTGTTGAGAAATTCGAGCTGTGGCGAAACGACGTTTCTCTGCAGTATTCTTCCGTTTGGATATTTTTTGCTTTATTTAACTTGTAAACCAATGCGTACATTCAAGCATATTGAAGGCGCGTCCCGCTTACAATCGCTTTATCACAATGCCGAGGAGCAGACCGGCGGCGAATCTGGCTCGTCTCAATCGAAAATAAGTTGATATTTTTACAAATTACTAAAAAAAATACTACAATAGGTAATCAATAAGTCACTTATTGTTGTCCGTGGTCTAATAAAAGTAGCCGAAACGGTTTCGGCTTTTGTTAAATTGCCGCAAAATGTCATGCGGAAGTAACGGTAATCTAATAGACTGTCGTCGCGTCGGGGGCTCTCAGCCGTTAAAAATTACAATCATCAGAGGAAAAATAGAAAAACTCGTCATCACAACGCCATCAAAATTAGTGCAAATTGGCAGAAAATACAGACCGGCCTCTCTCTCATCATTTGCAATATTCATCATAACTGGTGCAGCGCAGAGAGGATAAAATTCGTTTTACCTCGATCTCTCCTGCTTAAAAGCCCCAGTTGAGACTGAAACAGGACGTATGGCGCAAGTTGGTGTGATATTACCACCTGGAATTACGGTCGCTTCCTATTGCCAACACCACAATTGCTAATTTGGACGATACAGGGCCATTTAATCGATCCTGTCAGTGATCTTGTGTGGCCGCTAAAAGTGCGATTTTTGGTTTGGCTCTGGGGGTTAACGCTTTGTCGCCCATTTCGATCGAAACAACATGGGAGTCGCGAAATTGTTTCGCCTCTCCTTAAATTGTTTCATGCAGGCGATTAGAACTCGGCCATCTGTAACTTAACACTGTTATGTTGAAAATTGTCGTTGATGGAAATTTGTGTTAGGTGCCAATGCTTGAAGAGAGCCCCCGGCGATATTTCGTGTATTAAAATTATTTTATAGGTCAGCAGTTTTTGTTTGTATTAACGTTTTCAGGCGTTTTTCACCCGAACAATGGCACTAACGAATACGTCCTTAAAAATGCACAGTTACAAATGAACACAAATAAGAATGAGCGTTCCTTGTAAACTTCTTCAAAAGCCAAACTCGATTATACTCAAACTCAGTTATAAGAAAATTAAAAGTGAATTTATAAAACTTTTATGTTCTCGCAAACACATTTTTAACACAGCTTCATAAAGCTTCGACTCAGCGCTTCCAAACATGTTACTTCTGCAATTATCCCTCCAAGTTCCGAATTTTACCACCGGGACAATTGGGACAAATTTTCTGAAAATGTTCCAAAGTCAAGTACGCGAGTTTGCATTAGTTGTTAGTGTTTATTTACGTTTGGGGAGAAGAGTTTGGGTTCGACCGTTTGAGAGTCGCTCGCAACACAATTAGTTTAAAAATTGTTGGCTGAAAAAATATAAGCGGCAATTGGGCCCTGCTTCAATACCATCTAATTCAGTGTCTGCAAATCCCGCGCGTCGCTTTATTAAAATTTAAGGGAAAAATCTTTTACAAGCTAAGTTTTTTCAAACTCTTTTAAAAGTTAGATGAATGCAGCATAACTAACGTCATGAATATTCATAAATTTAATTACTTGATTTTATTTGCTCGTTTAGGCAGCAGGATTCAGAAGGTGCACTCTGCACCAGATTGGCGGGATAATTGGCCCGATAATTGCACATTTGTCCAGCCGCAACATATTCTAAATACAACCTATTGCATTATCTCCTTGTTTTTATTTTTTGCTTATAATAATACCTAACAATTTAGTTATTTTCAACAAAGGAAACGTGGTGCATGTAAACTTAAAACAAATATTGCTGAGAAAAAAACTAACAATAAATTTAGCCTAATACAAAAAATTAAATACAGAGTTTGGCAAAAGTTTGGAATCAAGCGTTTTGTGCCTAAACTATGTGTTTTACGAAAAACTAATTCTTACATCATCAAGTACATTTTTATTTTGTTTTTATTTCATCATTTTACAAAAACTGATTTTTTCGAAATTTTTTTAAGTTTTCGAGTTATTGAAAAAATATTTTTAAGAGCACTAGTTGGTCGCACTCTGTTTCAGGGTAAGTTTTAAACGAATGTGTCATCAGAACATAAAAAAAAAATTTGTAAAGATTTAATACGAATTATTATGTATAGAGGATAATGGTGACCAAATGATCGCACAATATTATTACTTGGGGCGTACAAGGGCAAAAAAAGAGTTTTAGGGATTTTAAATTGATCAACTCTCTACAATTACGATATAAATAAATGTAAATAAATCATAAAGTTTTAAACGCGCTATTAGCAATATAAATTTATTAAAGTATTGGTCTACAATTTGATCGCTGGGGCACTTCCAAATGTTTATTTTACGTGTCTGAAAAATGCAATCTTTATGCTCTATTTTTTTGTATAATATTTTTTTGAATGAATAACTCAAAAAAAAAGCTGTAAGATAATGCAAGGCTTAAGCAAAAACTGAAATAACGGAATGCGCTTAAAATTATTATTTATTTTGTTTTTTTTATTTTTTGCACAAAATTAGGGTGCTTATTTTCCAGAGGCAGATTAGTTTTTTGTTAAAAAATTACTATGAATTTTTTTTCTACGCCAATCTATTTAAAAAAAATTTTAATGAATGCGATATACACCAACGGATATTTCAAAAAATATTTACGTTATGAGAAATTTTCAAACACGAAAGTGTGGGGGACATCAGTTTTAATGTTGTGTATCGTTAGTTGCGTGATAACAGCTATCGTTCTTGAGTTACAATCGAAGAATATTTTCGCACCTGTAAAAATGGTGGATGCGCCGGGATAGAATAAATTTTATTTGGCTTGATAAGTAATTTATTGGTACAAGTTGTGTTTTGGCGAAAGAATTGGCATTTGGCTAATCCGTAATTGGGTGTTGGCGTCGATTGAGATGCTTGAAAGCCGCCATCGTTAAAGTGTTTGGGAGAGAAAACTTCCATAAATTCATTTAGCGACATCCTCGAAACTCAATTAACAATCAGCGTCGATTGTGTTAGACAAAGGAGTTGGAAAGAAGCGCGGTCTAAACACAAAAGGCATAAAAACCCGCCAGATAACATTATATTCGCATTGTGGCGTGGCGTCGCGGCGCTGATATCGCACAGGTTCGTTCATTTCCGGGAGCTCGCTGCGGCAACACTGATAACTAGATATCGCCAGTATTCCAACATTTTATCTCAAGAAAGAATAAGAAAACGGCGCAGAATGGACCATTATGTTACGTATAGTAAATCCTATTATACAGTGGGCGTTATCACGGGAGGCAACCCGTATACTTTATCACTATCTCTCGCACGTGCGCGGCCTGCTATAAATTGCCGGCTCTTCGCAGCTCCAGGAGATAGCGCGCAGACACTGCCGAAATTAGCGCCCCACAAAGGGGCACATCACAACGCCCGGCTAACACATAAACATACTAATGCTTCACTCACTTTATATTTTCAATTTATTGCCCTCGACTTGTTTCTCTGAATGGAAGCGCGACGATGCTAAAAGCTCTTATTAGACCTCTCACGCTTATTATGGCGATTTATCGGCGACATTTATCTGATGTGCTGCCGAGATATTGTCGCTTCGCCTCACTGCTTACACCTTAACGGCCAAACACTGCATTACCTGACACAAAGACGCTGCTCGCTTCAAAATGATGCCCCGAAATGTTTATTTTTATTTATTTACTTGTTTAGATTTGTTATTGGAAATTTTAAATTATGGGTTTTATACCAAAAGTGGAAAATTATCAAAACCAAATACTTAATTCGAGCGAGCTGACGAAACTCAAAAATCGTTAATTAATAAAAATATTTTTTTCATTATTAAAAAATTAGGCAAGCATTATAGAAGGTACCACTGAGATTAAGACATAAATCTTAGGTTTAACTCATATCTAAAGCTTGTTTGACATATACAGGGTGTCCGTTTTTCAAGCTCCACTGTGGGGATCTCAGTTATTAAGTATAAGAGATACGAGTTCGGTTAAATTAGTGCAGAGTTGCGCACAATTTAATGCTGAAATTGTCTGAAAGAAAATTTGAAAATTTTTAGTTTTTGAATTATGTAAAGCGAAAAATAGAAAACCTTTAGTTTTATTTTTTTAAGCGAAAATTAAAAGAACTAGAAGTTTTTAACTAGGACTTTCTTTAGGCATCATTTTTTTTAGAAGAAATCTAAATCTGTCATCGCCTTTTCCAAGGCGTTCTTGATGTTCAAGGTTACAACACTCAGCTTTGCTTTTTCTTATAGACGCCATATTTGACACTTGTATTTTTGAAAAGTCTTCTTGTTCTTGATTACAATAATGTATTACAAGATATAATCATAACTTACATGCTGATTAAAATTAAGAAAACAGCGTATTTGCAAAGAGCTCTTTGGAAAAAAACGCCAAAAATTTTGTTTAACAAACTACATTTTGACAGATCTATTAAACATGCGAGCCAAATTTTCATAACTTTGTTATATTGTTTTGCAAATAAACTTCTTGCTTCTTAGTTTTTAAATAAGTAGGCTTGGCGGAAAGTGAATTTTTCAGATCCAAATTCAATTAAACCTCCAAAATCTAGTTTGTTCAAAAACAAAATGGTTGGCGTTTTTCCCAAAGCACTCTTCGCAACAAGGGTTTTTTCTATTTTGATCAGCATGTAAGATTAAATTATATTATGTGATATATCATTGTAATCAGGAATAAGAACACTTTTTAAAAATACAGTAAGCAAATAGGGCCGGTATGTTACATTACATTTTAAGATGGTATTTTCTGTTTAATCCCGATGGTAATTCGAGAACTGGCAAAATAAAATACTCCATATTTTTTTTCTGGAATAGTTTTGGCTGGACGGGTACATATTTTAACAGCAGGGATGATTTAAAAAAAATGTATAATTTAGTTTTATTGCTTGTAAACCGGATGATCGGCAAACCTCTTTGGCGCGTCTCCCTGCTCCAGCCGTGGACAATGGAATATCTGTCAGCGATCCCCAGTCTGTGTCAACATGAATTAAAGCCAACAAATACCGCAATAAAATGGATCTGAATTTAATCACATTTTTCCACCAACAATTACCGGTTTTAATCATGCAGAAGTAATTTCAAGTTTTAATTTAACCGCGTCATTGTCGAGAAATGAGGTTTTTAATTTGTTTGTTGTTAAGTAAATGGTTAAATATTTGGTCTATTTTAATTTTCTATTTATTTTCCACCCGTAAATCGCAAATTAAACCGCATCCTCTCGATCGTGTCGGACTTTTTTCACCGCGTCGTCATTAAACATTCATAACGTGCTCTTGCACTTGCCATTGTATATAACCCTATTACCAAATAGATCTTCAATCCTCAAACAATGAGTGTGTGAATGCTAAACACCGAATATTCAACCTGAATACATTTGATTCGTGCGACATCTCGCGTTGTATTTGCCTCAGCCACTCTAGATCACGTGCAAATGCGAGCTTTTGTGCCCTGATTGGGCTCACACGTGACTTGAATCATTGCTTTATGGTATGACGCCCAGGTCGTCTTCAATCCTGCGTTTTCTTCTACATGCGGTGATACACAATTTGCATTTGCCAAATCAACCGTGTGATCGAAAAAATTCCTTTCTGCGAAAGCAGCTACCGCCTTTTTTGTACGACAGTGGACGATGTGTGTTTGCTGTTCTGATTGAGTTAGGTAGCATAATTTTTTTCGCTTAGCCCTCGCAGTGGTCCCCCAGCGTTCTTATTTCGAAATCTTTGTCACTCCCCCCTAATCAGTGTATATACAAATGTAGCCCTACCCCTCATTGACTGGCACGACCCTCTGCTAGATGAAATTGATTTTTATGTGTGGGTACTTTCAATTAGAACTTATAAATGTAGAAAGGGGCCTATTTGCGTGTTGATTAAACGGACATTTATATGGATTTGTTCACTTCGATAAATACAATTTGAAAACAAACATTGCAACCATTTCATCATAAAAAATTCGGAAATACCCTAGTTTTTAACTGGATTCGGGATTATTTAGATAATAAAGGTATAATTCTACCTGCTGCTACAGTGTGCCTAATAAAGGGAATAGAGCTATAAATATGTCATTTTATTTTATTAATACGAATATTACACAAAAGATGTCAACCCAAATAATAAAACAAAGAATTTTTGTTATTGTATCAGTAAAAGTAAAACATGACATAGAATGTTCGATGGTTTTTCTCTTATGAGTGTAATAACACTTACTTGTAAAGTAAATAACAATTATAACGTACTTTTATAGGTGTATGACAAATTAAGAGTCATAATTCATTGTGGTCTAATCTGAACAACTGTTTTTGTTATCAGAAGAATACTCAAACTCTTGCCAACAAATAATACCTATTATTTCGTTTATTTTACGGATGATTTAAAAAGAATTAAACTTGCAAAACTTTTATACTGTTATGTACATACGTGGTGGTATTTTACACATTCAGCTGTAGGACAAATATTGAAATATTGTGTAAATAAAATCTATCAAAAGATTTCCTGTACTATTTTTGTTTAAAGTATAAACCTAGAAGTACATGACAAATTCTTATCTGTTGTAAATCGAAAATTGTATTATTTGTTTAAGTAACAGTGTGCAAATTGAGAAACAAACTACCATAGATAAAAGAAGCGAAAGTACGGAAATCAAATCATCTCGATTTTTTTTAATAATTATAGATATAAATAAAACAAAGTGAGTTTAAAGTATAAGGCATAAAACTCATATTTTATTATGGTTTTTTAAAAAAAGCAAAAAAAAAAACAATCGTCTCTTATAAAATAAAGCAATATGTAAAAGATATTATATTATATTATACAAGTTTTATAAGACGTTTTATTGTGGCACTAATGGTTTTGGAGCACGACGAAGGAGTGCCACAATTAAGTTTTGTAAAACGAGTGTAATACACTATTTTTTCTACTTTTTATTTTTGTTTAGTTTAACTTAACACAATTTGTTAAAACTATTTTTTCTTAATTTTGTTAATTATATTATGTGATGACACCCAGCTCAGCAACTCCTAAAAACTTACCAAAAAGAGTTGCACAAAAGTTCTCTTTGTGAAACTACTTCTAAGTTTCACAATTAACAACTTGTGAAACCAAAGTAGAAAAAGTTTGTCATGTGTAATTATCAACAGATTTTTTAACTTATTTACTTTATTTTTTTACATTTATTTTACATTATTATTTTTTTACTTGCCAGAAAAATAAGAAATATACAATCAAAAACAGTAAAGAATAATGACGGTTGCCATTAAAAAAAATAAAAATTTTAGGACAGGTTTTTTAATGTTCTTACTTTGTGTTTTTGGAAAAGTCGTTTTTTTATAAAAATGGTTTTGACGGAGATTATTTTTCTAGTATGCTCTAGGTGTTTTGATGTTTTTTAGGTGTTTTTTTATTATTTTCGTTTTGTTTTATTTCTAGCATTATTAAGCGGCAAGAAATAATTGTATTAGAATAACATTTATTTACTTAGAACGTTTTTTCTGGAGACATCGGGCTGAGTAAAAAAATCACTATCCTTATTTAATATGATTTAGACATATGTTGCACTAGCCATTATCTTGTGTTTGGTGTTGAGGCTCTTATTAAATAGTCATGGAATAAGAGCGTGCCAACAACGGCCGCACAACAGCCATGATTCGGTGAATTGTCCTCGAATTGGCTAGCAACTCCAGTGAATGCACCCTAAAGACCACTCAGCTATTGCGTTATTCCATTCCTGTAGTGCCTTTCCCTTTGTCGCGATTTTTCTCTCTCTACACTGATTTCCGCTTTTCTTGTAACCCTTTACAATCGGTGCACAGCTTCGCTTCCATATCCTATTGTTACAGATAAAGTCATTTTGAAGGGAAAATATAATAGACTTTTGACTCATTTCAAATTACATTCTTGACTTTGTTTTTTTCTCCACACAAATTGATAATACAGCAACGTCGGTTAAGTCGACGACAAGCGTCATGACGCGATAAGGGCGTCTTCAACCCCACCAACTGCGACTATTTCAACGCAAATAATAAATAAAGGGTTACTTAGCAGTGCAATAAAGCCATATGGACGCTCTATCAATAAATCTGTTTGTTGATAAGTGTAATTCGTTGTGTTTATTGAGTTTATTTACTACTTATCATTTTATTGTTAAGGCACTAGCGATAAACTGTGGCAGAAGCTGTACATTAATAACAACATGTAGATAAGCCGCGTTCATTCATATGATCACATATTCAGTTTAATTGAAGAATTTTTCTGTAATCGATGAGTCAATACGAAGGGAGTAACGCAAATTGCTGGCGGAAAGCGCACTATTCAATATTTAAAATAGAGCGAAAATATTTATTCTGAAATATCTTTGTGGTATCGCCGAATACATATTTCCACACATTTCGGGAGGCTTTCTATTTAGATAAACATTTGGCGGTCACGAATATATGAGCGTCTTTTGGTCAACCGCAGGAAATACAAGATGACTATCATATGACGTAGTGTCATAACTGACCACTTGCTTCCTTTTATTTACTTACCCCTCGCCATTTATTTCCACACTCGGCCGAAAAAATCGTCAAAAGAAAAACGTTTATTTTTCTAGCGGCAACGCCGCGTTTTATTTTGTATGTGATAATACACCCACTTTTGTTTCTGTTTTCCACTTGAGTGCAGATTGAGGGTCTTTAATGCTCGATGGGGGCTGTGTAAAAATTAAAAAATAATATTTCGTTAAAAATTAAGTGCACTTGCGATTTACAAGCGGCGATATTAAAGATCGATTTTCTAATTTTTGTTTTAACAGGATTAAAAACAGCTCTTGAACGCATAATATGTGAAGTTTCGCTCGTGTACAAGGAGTTGTATCTGGAATCGGTAATTGAGTGTTGGAAGAACCTAATCCCCAAAGTTTGTTGATAAAGTGAACAATATTAAATGATGTGTAACCCAATTATTCGCATGATAATTAAGGCATCTTAAACGTATCAGAACGTCATTAGGGTCGCTTACAAAATTTAATAAGGAAAACATTATCAAGCGCATAATCAAGGATTTAATAGACTACACTGGAAAGTGTAGCCATTCCTGAAGTTCGCAAATTAAAAATGTAATTCTGCGAGCGAATAATTAGTTAGACCGAAATTCGCGCTGGTTGTAACAGTGTAGGAGCTCATATCAGTCTGCATATATTCCGGAGTGAACAACTGATTCCACTTAAACTTTTCAAAGTAACGGAGATTTATAGTTCATTTAGCGGGTAATTAAGTATCATTTCCTAACAACGCCAACTTATAATTAGCATATGTAAACTTTGTACACTGTGGTGTATCAGATGCCAAGATGCAAACAAAACTTTTTAATTGTTACAAATTACCCAAGTTGTCGCAACTAATTAACTTACAGAGCGGTTGGGAGTGCGAGCTTATCGTAACAATTTAAATGCGGATTCTGAAACAATTCGGAGAAAAAATAATTCGTTTACCCCTACCATTGATTTTTCCAACAATATACACACGAACTCGACATGTGTGAAAATAATCCTATTTTATTTGTAACGACCGAATGGATCGGTACAAAGACTATATTCATTGGGAATCTCTAGCACACATTCAAGAGTTTCTATTATGGGGCGTATTATTAGCGCGCCGAGCGCAAGGAAAACGGACTGACAATATTTTTGCCGCAAATATGGAACGGTATTTCTGCTTTGTTTAAAATTGCACAGTTTAATACGTGGGAAATAAAGTTTTACAACAAACACATTAAGGACTAATTTTTCTACTACTCTTATGGTCAAAGTATTAGTATTATCATTTATCAGTACAATTAAAAATTATTATTGTGAATATTTTTTTTCAAAATAATTTATTTTTTAATATATTATAAGTATGGTTTATATTGAAAACAGTTGAATCGGCAATTAAAAATTTTTACTCGTTCTCGAATTTATTTCTTTTTAATACGAAAAAGAAACATTTTAATAACAAATTTGTTTTTTATAAATTAAAAGAATATTTACTTGTATTGAAAGTATTGAAAAAAAACACAAGAAACTTTTTTTCGACCTAATTTGTCGACTTCTGAACTAATTTCTGCAAAATATTTTTTAATCAACTTGTAAGTATATAAGGAAAGACCGGAAACATCAAAGGACGTAAATGTCAGAGTGTAAGAAAACTTTTTTCTTGATTAAAAAAATATGTGGAGTCAAGTGACTTGACAATTTCATTTCCGAACAAGAACTGAAGAAAGATAACTTTATTTTTTATAGAGCAGCAATTCCAAAAATTAGCAAATTTTAATTTTTTTTGTACAAAACTTTTTGTCTGATGGTTGATAAGTGGTCTAAAATTTTCAAGAAAAAATTGTAACTCAAACATCTAATTTAAAATTGGCCACTAGATATCGAATTTGTCTTTGCATGGATATACATTAGTAATTAAAAATTTGTTGCTTTAGGGGTCAATTTCATAAGCGAATTTAAAGGAGCATTAAATTAATGTTGTGTATAATGTGTTGGTAACTATGGATTTGTTGACAAATATTTCACATTTTAAACAACATTTAATTTAATGCTCTTTTAAATTCGATTATGAATTTGGTCCTAGGCGTTTAAAGTCTACATTATGTTTAAGGTTTTTGGGCTCTTTTGACAAAATTTTGCGAAATTAATCAGTTTCTAGCTTGAAGATGAACAACGATTTACTAAATTTTGGATGAAATTTTGCAAGACATTATTTGTACTTCAGACTGAAAAAATTTTGAAACGATTCGAAAAAGGAATTTTTTTTTGACTTTTTTATATCTTGCGAAATAGGTAAGTTTCTAACTGAAAAATACAATGGAACTGTGCAGAAGTTGAAAAATAGTACTATGGTGATCTTGATTTTGTAGTTTTTGAGCAAAAATGTGTTAAAAACAGCTCAGATTTTGCGATAGTTTTTTATTATTTTTGATTTATTATTATCATATATGTTTTTTTTTGACAAAAAATATACAAAATTTATTGTTTTTTTATGAGATTTATGATGATATTTCGAGTTTTTTTTTAATCAAAAACGTGTTGAGAATTGTGAAAAACGGTAAAACAATATTTTAAAATCGACATTTTTGGATTAATTTTTTTTTACAATTTCTCGTAATACTTCGACTGAGAGAGATTCCACTGTATTTAACTTGAATTTTTGGTGGAGGTTTTGCTCTTGGAATACTACATGTAATTAATTGGATACTAATTTATTAATATTTTTTTATAAATAAATAAAAGGCAAAAGTCTTGAAAAAATGTATTTTTTCTAGTACGTAACAATTTTATTACATTCATTTAAATGATGCTACACTATTGGGACCGAAAGAACAAAAATAACAAACATATTTGTTTCCATCTTGTGATAACAAATTAATCCAAACGTAACAACCAGGAAAAACCGCAATAAAACAAAATCAGTTCGGCGTTCACCTCAATGATCAACATGAAACCGTTCATCTAAATAAAAAGTAATTGCACCATCCCTGCAAAATACTAAAACCGCACAATTATCTTAATTCTCATATAACACATAATTATATTTCTATTATCTTTAAAATTCAATAAACTCCGTAATTAGACACCGTATCACACAACAAACTCTCAGTTATTATAAGATCCGATTTTGTCACTCAGCGCTCCCGGACTGCAACTGTCCCTCCCGGAGGCACCATCCTGGCCCATATTCGTCGTTTGTGGTGCTGATACCGAACTAGTGGCTAAATTCGCTATATCACTAAACCAAGTTCCCAGGTTCAACCTTTCCGGAAGAACCGGAAGTGGTTTTCATATAACGTGTCCAGCGGGAATGGTTTCGTTCCGGAATTCGTCGTTTTTCATTATAACGCAGACGGGTCGCTTCATAGCCTCCGGACTCGGGGTCCGGCGGGGGAACGCTGGAGGGCAAATGTTGCAAGGGCCGTTGACGTTGCTCGCCAGATTGTTGATGGGCCAGTTGATGCTCGGGGGGTACAGGTGGCTGTTACTGTACAGGAGGGCCAGTTCAGCTGCGAATTTTGACTCTTCGGGGTGTCGGAAGGGGTACAAGTAGGGGAGCGGGGGGAAGAGGCTCCGGGGGATTTTCAGGGGGTCTTGGTCGGGGTGGTGGTGCGAGAGGAGGGATGGGAGGGAGGTGGCGACTGAGATGGGGGGGACCATCGATCTGGGTATGCTCTGGCCGTCCATGGGTGGCGAGATTAGGGGGGAAATGGAGAAGCCGAATTTGGGTTCTTTCTTCAGGAGGGGCTTGGGTTTCCTTCGTGGACGGTATTTGTAGTCGGGGTGCTCCTTCATGTGGAGGGCTCTGCAAGCAAATGCGCTTTCAGAAAATTGTGTTTTTTTATTAAATAAATTAATATATGGGGATTTTTTTGGTTGGGTGCAGGTCTAGCGTTTTCCGTTCGGCGTAACGTCGAGCCATTGTGTCGTTCTGGGGCGTCGGTGGAGGTAAATACTCCAATTGCTCGGATAGAACAAAAGGAGGTGGCGCGTGAAAGAGGCATTGTAGTTGAGGGGATTGGAGACAGAGCGCGAGCCGAGACAATCTCCCTATGAATAGGATCACAGGAGGTGCTCAATGTGTCTTTACAATGGAAGCATTATCTTTTGTCGCCAGCTGAATATGTTGGGTTAGATAGTGTATTGTTAGAATTCCAAGCTTCGAACTAGTGTCCTATTACATTTACAAATATTTTTATAAACGCGACAAAGAACACTCTTTGTTGAATAATTTACGGAAAAATGGGAGATTGTGATAAAAAACCCGCAGTATGAAATTTACTTAAAAAATCTCGCTCTTCCATGGAGATAAAGAAAGGGGCATAAACAAATATCCGGTGTTTTGGGGTGGCTTGTGAACAAAACGACTTTTGGTATATGTAAATAGGACTGATAACAAGTTGCGTTTTATATGCTTCTTAAGAGGCCCAGACCCGGAAATGAATTATGTACACTTGGATTTCGTTTTCATGCTCTTTCGGGGCTGAAGATGTGAAACGGTTTTATTTTAATAAATAAGTCTAGGTTTGTTTGAATATAAAAACTGTTGTTTTTTCTGAATAAATAGTGGACATGTATTTGTTCTGTTCGTTGTTTAAAAGGGATTTTTTGTGTTAAGGCAATTATAGATTGTAATGTTGATTTTATTAAAATTGTATTAAAATATCTGCAAAAGACGATCACTAGCTAGGGTCTGGCGGCCTAATTGTAAAAGCAACTCTTTGAAAGGACGTAAGAGCGGGAAAAGTAAAGAACCAACAATGTAGAAAAATAATACAGCAACAAAAAGTTACTAAATTATAAACGTAACGATAACTTAATAGAAGTATAAATACCCTTTAATTAACTTGAAAATATATAAGGAAAGATCGGAAACACTAAAGACGCAAACGCAGTGAGTAAGAAAACTCTTTTTTTGAATTAAAAATATATGCGGAGCCAAATGATTTGACTGAAGAAAGAAAACTTATTTTTAGAGTGTGAATACCAGTACAAAGTATTAGCAAATTTAATTGTTTAAAAATTGGTAGATACAATGTGTTCAAAATGGTTGTCCTTCAAGTCGACTATGGAATTCAATGTGCCGCTTCGTCTAAATGACTTTTGTACTTATTTGAATTTCTGTCAAATTTTTGAATTTTCCGTTTAGTCACTTCTTTGCATTTCTTGGCAAAGATGTTTTAATTACTGTAGAGTTTGTCTTGATTTCTTTTTTATATTGTCATGATTTTTCTTGTTGTGTATTCTTTCGTTTTCAGATTCTAAACCTTTTTGCAATATTTTGACAGATCTGTCACTTTGTCGGCATTCACAATTTAATTAAGCGGCAAATTACGTTTCATAGGTGACTTGACTAACAATCAATTTTGAACATTTTTGTATATGTCCTAAAATTTTCGAGAAAAAAATTATTTTTTTTTGCATTAATAAATAAGTTCAGGTTTGTTTGACTATGGAAATTGTTGTTTTTTTTTGAATAAATTGTGGAATGTATTTGTTTCCTTCGTTGTTTAAATTTTTTGTGTTAAGTTTGTAACTTAATTTTATTTCGAATTTAAAAAAAAAATAGGTATTGAATTTTAAAATTATAATAGCATAATAATAAAATGTAATGAAGTCGATTTTATATAACAAAGCTGTTATTTTAACAGGTCTTTAAAATTTATTGTTAAACAATAACCAATTTTGTGCTCTTTGTTAATTTGTTAATCCAGGCGATAGTTGAGATTATTCATTCGGTCTAACGAGTTCATCACAACATTTTTTCATTGAACGCAAATTTTTATTTTGATGACGGAATTTGAAATTTCTACCAAATCAAACTAAATTCATCTTTTTTATCGTACGTTGTTTGGCATCTATAACTTCAATATCAACTTTAATTGCTGTCATTTAAAATTACTGTGAATTAAATGCGAAATAAAGCGTGGAAATTTGGTAATAATCAGTGATTTAAAAGTGAAAAAATTTAACGTGTCTGACGTAATTATTGGATTTTTTTAAGTTGTTTTTTGTAAATGTGTTTAAGAACAGGGCGCCAGGAGTCACGGTAATTATTGTACCATTAATTCTTTTTTTTTGTAGACAAAATCATTTATTAATTTATTGTCAGTCGAAAGGGGTCAAAGAAAAATAAATTTAATTTTTTATCTTAATATAATTAAAAAAAATGTAGGTAATTAAGTTTAAATTAAATAATTTTGTGACCAAACGAAAAAACCAAAAGCAGAAAACATGAGGTTCAACTATTGGTAATACTAGTCATATTTAATAAATTCTCGTTGAAACAGTTTGTTTAGGATTTACTGAAAATATTCTAAGATCTGGTAGACTTTTAGAAATTGGTACGGATTGAATAATTAAATGTTTCGACCAATATCTGTGATGTTCGGAAATATAGGTAGATTTATAGAAGTTAACTAAATTATTAGAAGTTAATTATTATTTTTTTTTGTTAGAGAAAATCGTTTTTCCTAACAATTATACCATTATTAGGTAATTATTTAATAATTTTGTTTAAATTAATTTGGGTTAGACATTTGGTTTTAAATACCTAAACCTATGTAATTTCTCCGCATTTACAGGTACCTACACCTATGTACCTATTATTTTACCTAAACACAATTTTAATGCATGTAGGAATAATGTACACGATAAGCAATAAATATGTATCTACCTAGGTGGTGTGTTTCATTTCTTTAATCTAATACCAACTCTAAATTTTCGTTTAAATATTGACTGACTTAAATCGATAAGATTCGTTTGAAACCCCCATATTGACAATTTGGAAGTGAGAAATATATGAGACGCTTCTTTAAACAAAGCAATCATCTCTATTTACATTCGAAACCTTCTATAGTGTTAAATGAAATTGATCTAAACCTGAACAAATATCACTAAGTACTTTATCATCGCGCCCAACTACTGATAACCATTTCCGTATTTATATAAACAAACCTGAAATAATCGTTGATTCAGGGTTCCTTGTAGGTACAATTTTGAAAATGTACAGAGCTTGTGTGTATTAGATAATAGTCGTCTTTGTAAGATATATAAATGTTCATTCTTCCCTTTATCACTCAACAAACACCTTGTCTTGGGAATACACACAACAAACACAATGTTATTGTTGATTTCCTAATAATAAAAAATACACAGAACTTTCACACAGCGAGTTTAACTCATTCAATGAGGAAAAAATGTTTACTTTTGATTGACCGATTAGGTTCAGCTCACCCTAGCGTTTACACAGGCATTGTTTAAATTTAATCCGTGAAATAGAGAGATGCCACCCTATAATACCTCGTTATGACTTTATTAATATGCCACGACTTAATCCACCCCTTATAAAAGGAGGAATAAGGCTGGTTTTCATAGGGCACTCTGTTATCTTTTGTAAAACAGACGACCTGCTTTGTAATATCGAATCTCCCGATTATTGAGATGAGGGGGCGGTTTTATTCACCCCCTCAATTAATACATGTGGGAACCTCCACCTTGAATCAAAAAATTCTCACCTCAACCGCTTGGCCTCGTCGATGAAGGGCCGCTTCTCTGACTCACTCAGCAGTTTCCATTCTGCGCCCAGCCGTTTCGAAATTTCCGAATTGTGCATTTTCGGGTTCTCTTGGGCCATTTTGCGGCGCTGGCCGCGTGACCATACCATGAAGGCGTTCATGGGCCGCTTGATGTGCTCCTGGCCGTGGTGGATGGGCTTCGGGGAGGACATTTTTGGACTCACTTGTAGAATTGTCACGACAATTCAGGGCATTATTTTGGCACGAGAAGATCGGTTTCTAACTTGCACTGGGTTGTGGTTGAGATGAACTGACACCACGCTGTGATCTGAAAACACTTCCCCGAGCTTGTTGATTTGGGAGGGTGGAGGGAAGTGCATGAAAGGGGGCGTGTTATGCGCGTGAATTATACAAATTTTGGGCCCCAATCCCGCCGCAGATAATAGATAAACGATACAATCAAGCGAGGAAAGTGACCATTTGTGCGAAAGCACCCAAAATTTTTTGAAAATAATTTTACAAAACAACTTTATTTTTTATTTAAGATTTAATGGTGTCACTTATTTAATTAGATATGAATAGAGAAATAGGTAAACATTGCGGAAAAAAGTGTTAGGGACAGATAGATGGGAATAATTGTTCACGTATCGCTTAAGGAGATTGGTGCGAGGTTAATAACCAAACGTTGTGTGAAATTACAAACGACGGTTTAATTTCCGTTTAGCTAAATTGAATCTGGCACCGGATTTAATAGGCCTCGAACACAAGAATTGGATTAGTGGTTTATTTTCTCAGGTTTGAATTCTTGAACACTTGTTGCTGTCGCCATAGGATGGTCTCCCACCACTCACATCGATTGTTTAAACTCCGCCTAGTTTGTTTCGGATTGGTTGAGATATCTTCTAATGATATCAGTATATCTTATAAGACTGAAGTCTCCTTAAAATGAACTTTCAAACAAGCTTGATGGGGGTAGTTAGTATAGGGGATAAAATAATGCATTTTACGATATTAACTTTTCGCATGAGTTTAATATTCTCATTTATTTTAAATAGATTCGAAATTATCCACCCTTTTAAGTAAATATGTATCTCTTTGGCTTTAAATATTTATTAAATGGCAATAATTTCTTAAAAATTACAATATATTCAAATAAAACTGTCTGATGTAAAGTGGGCGAAATATACCTACTTACTGGTCAAATTTGAAAAATTGAATACAATAATACAGGGCACTCAAAAACTGGTGCACCAATTCGGTGGTTGAAAAATTCTTAAGAAAATGTGTAGATTACGAAAAAAAATAAAAATAAAATTTTTTTTAAAAACTGCAAAGTTATGTCTTTAACACCTTTCTGAAAAAAAAACATTCTTTAACAAATAAAGACACCATAACTTTGAATAAATGGATTTTGCTGAAGTGACCAACCGTCCTGCTGATTTAGTCAGAACATCAGGTTTAGATTTTTACAGTTCCGTCTTTTTTATGTTCATGTTAGGATTTGTCCCGATTTTGATATAATTTGATCCAAATGTTTCGGCTTTAAGATTCTTTAAGTTGTACGAATGCAAAATGTACCTATTGCTTGACTTTCCAAAAATTCTCGCGTTTTTAAGAAATTTTTAAAACTTAAACTTATTAATTTAACAAAGAATAAAATTTTCATCGTTTTTAGATAACGAGAAAATTGTTCAATTTCTATTTTTCGACACTTTATTGGTCTCGAAAGAAGACCAGAAATCTTGCTTTGAAAAGGAAAAAATTTGACCAGAAATTTCTAGGTACACTTAATAAGGTTGTAAAAATCTTTTGGTTGCATGAAAAATTCAGTTAACACAAGTCACAATAAACAAATTAAATGTTAGTGAAAGGATAAATTTTTGTAATTGTATTATTATTATTATTAATTCTTAATGTCTTGATTTTGAATTTGTATTAGAAGTTGGTCATCTCAATTTTTTTTACGTGGCAAGTTAGAAATTTTAGGGGAATTATACGGTTTGGGAGAATGTACTTACCTACAAGGTAGGTATTTTTATTGGAATTACGTTATTATTTTTATTGAGAATTTTTTGTAATTTTGAATTTTAAACTCTGAAATACATTGCATTATACTGTTTTAAAACAGATGATACTTATAACCTGCTAGGTAATTAATAGTCACTTTCTAAGTAAAATATTGTAGGTAAATCCTAAGTGAAATAATTTAAATAGTATGCTAAAAATTACTATGTAAAATAATCCAAAAATATAAAATTATTAGATTTGCTAGACATGGACTAAAAATAATTTTTTACGTGAACATTTAATTAAAATCCATTTTTTTAGAAAAACTAAAGGGTTTTTAAGAGATAGAATGGACAAATCCTTTAGCGCATTTAGTAAGGGAAATTAAAAAGTATAGTTGTATATATTATTATACTATTATTAGACGAAGGAATTATTATTTATACTTTTTTTGTCTTGAATTTAAAAACATAATCTTTAGTAGTATACTTACTGTTTTCAAGTAGCGTTTATTTTTTTCTTTTAATCTGATAAATTACTTTACTGTCGTAAAGATCTCTCAACGCGTATACCAGCCCATTTTCAGTGCAAATTACAGAGAGGAGATTTTATATAAAATGAGTATGAAAGAGGAAAAGGCATGAAATGGTCAATTAAAAAAAATATCGAAATTATAAAATCTTATTTTGTTGACAATTTTTTAATATTTTCTTGTTTCGTGTCACGAACATTTTTTTGAGATTTAAAAAAGACGTTCTTCATGCTTTAATGCACGTTGAAGAGCTAAAGTAAAAATGTATAGTACCGGACCAGGTAATAAATTTTCGATTTTTTTTGGTAGATATGCTCAAAAATTTACAAGAAAATAACTTGATCATTACCCGTGACTGCAGTTGACGTGGTTGTTAATTGTAGCAAGTTAATAATTTTAATTAGCTAATAATTAAAAGAAGTTGTCGTAATGGTCTGTTACTGTTATGATTTCGCAAGTTGCCACTTTTATGATAAGCCCGACCGTCCTGCATTTAAATCGCTCCAATAAATCTGGATGGCAGTATAACTAGCATTTCTCTTTTTTCACGTTGGCTCAATTTTTCCAATACTCTTTGAATGGTTTCTTTTGAAAGGCCAAACTTGGCGAGATCTTGATAATACTTTCTATAAGTGAGAATGGCGCAGGAATAATATCGTAAACTTTACAAATCCCATTTGGAATTGTGACTTTTATGTCGGCTGAAAGCGGATTTGAGCTTTTGGCTTCTTTTTGTTAACCGCGGAGCGCACTCGTTTATTACCGCCAAAAGCACTGATTTTTCTGTTTCTAATTACCATTTCTTTCATCGAAGATTTTTCTTCGGAAAATTATTGACAAGCCGATAAGCGCGTATAGAGCTTTTATTTTTTCATGCTTTTTTGGCTAATTGCAGATACTCGGTGTATTGTATTTTTCAATTATGCCTCGACAGGGGTGGAACAGGGATTGATCTCGTCGGGTGCCGGTATATGTGAGATCCACCCTTTACCATCCTCCACGATTAAATAGGCATTCAATGCACAATGGGGCTTGATTGGTGAGACAATTGACGGTTTTTGCAATGTCAATTTGTTTTTGTATCGAGCACAATGCAGTAGGCTGTGACAAACAGTACAGCCCAGTGACGACAATTTACAACCATTCAATTGCTCACACACGGACGGAATTTTGATTTTACATTATTTATCGCAAATAGAGAATCAATTTATTGCCTTCATTTGCGGAAGTTGCAATATTGGGTCTAGTTGGGTTTAATGTTACGTTGTGAAACACCCGAGGAGAAGAATGCGAAGAAAAAATCTTGAATAATTGTAGCGATGAGGATTATTGAATGTCGATCAAGCTTTATTAGGACGGACAACAGTAAACAATCAGAAGTAAGGATAAATGATCAGACAGTGATATATTAAGTAATTCTGTATACAATATTGTTCTTTGGAGGTTGCACTTGCCGCCTGAACAACAATGCCAACTTTACAATAGAGTTAATATTAACTAAAAGGATAATGATAGAATTATGCGTATACAATCAAGCGGGCATTGTTATCAAAATGATTATTTTTACTGATGCTGCATTTTTTTATTGGAAATAAATTGCTGATCCATTTTGTTCGTTGTTGCCACAAACTCAATTTTTATGCAAATAACTTAGCGAAAAATTATAATTGTATTTATTTTTTTTTCGTAACATGGGGAATCTAAACTAAATTGCAATAAAAAAATTATTACTTGGTTTATTTCGGGGAAAAAGACAGTGCGTTCTTTTGAAAGCGTGCTACAATTGCCCATTCTGCCACTTCTCAGAGCGCGAGAAAAGTAATATTTTCGGTGACAAAATCCCGATCAGTCCGCTGAAAAGCACAATGGTTATTCGCCCAGGGCCAGCCTTATTGACTGGAAAGAATGAATCAACAGGAGGCGGCAATAATGTGGTTGCGTGTGTCCAGAGTCAACAAAACAGTGTCAGTCACGGGTGTCAATGCCAAATAGCCTCGGGCCATCTGCTTGTTCTCTTATAAAAATACGATCTGTTTTTGGGTTATTGTTCGCCGCTTCTGAGATGAACTTATCAAGCGCTTCCTGCCCAAAACGCCAGCGTTCCAGCTTAGTTTAGGAAAAAATTGCTTTTTTCATATATAAAATGTAGGGGCAATTGCTATAATGCAGAATAATATAAACGAATCGTTCGATTTGCAAACTTAGGGGAAGGGCTTGGAAAAATGGAGTGGGCGCCGCGTCCTTATAAAGATCCACACATTCGCATCTATTCAGGATCCAATATACCATTTGAAAGGATTTAGTTACAAACTGCGAGCGTCGCTTTACACACTGCACACAAATCCTAAATACGTGAATTTATTGATGGACTCAATAATTCGAGAACGACGCCACATAGCGATTCTTCTTCTGTAAACACTGAGCCGATTTTTGCATTATACTTTTCTCGGTTTACTTCACAGAGAATTCGCTTATTTTTTATTAGTTTTGCCCATTAATCCATCCAACTGAAGCGATATTAACAGATTTTCATTAAAAAAAACTCTTTTCTAATTTTTATACCTATGTAACATAATATTTACACGTACGTAATGTATGCATCTGAGATGAATATTTAATAATTTCTACGTTATTTTATTATAAATTATAACATTCAAGACTCTCGTCGCTTTTTTGTGGAGCTTGTTATCTTCAGAAATTTGAAATGATTTGTAGAAATCATTTAATTCCCACTACAGAATGCTGCTTTCTTTCCGTGAATACTGTATGGAACAAAATCAGGAGTCTGCTGCTGAAGCTGTGATGGATGCTAGATACAGTGCAACTACTGCCTACTAGAGGGCGCATCTAGACGCTTGATCATGTTTTATACTTTTAAACCACGTTTCACCCTCAACTTGTATCAAAAAAAATTTTTGTAAAGTTTATTTATAAAATATAAATAAAGAAAAGTGGTGATTTTTACTGAAAGCTGCCTCCAGCTTGTAATGAGGCCATTTGATACTTGATGAGTTTATAGTTTAAGCGAGTTTTTAATTTTTAATGACTATTCGTCTTATACCGGAGCTGTTGCATCCTTTTGAATATGAGAAATATTGCGCATATTAAAGCATAAGTTCTTCAGTAAATTGCAAAGATTACTTTACGAATCAGTGGTGTATGAAACGTATTAAGAAGAGGCGGCTTACATAGGAAGTGCCCGACCACTCGAAATATACGGCGTCTCTCATTAAATGACTCGAGTAGCAATTAGTTTTATATTAAAGTGAGGTTGCCATTCGACGGCTGCTTTTTTAAATCACAGATATTCTAAATTGCTTCATTTTTATTAATGTGCAGGGGGTGTTTTGAATAGCTTCGATCTTTTAACTTTATACAGGCTGATTAATGTTATACCTCGATCAGTCACATTTTATTGATTCATATTTGGACATTTTTCAAATCTTTGTTTTTTTTTAATGCAACACTATGACAAATTAAATTATTAGTTGCAACTAATCAAGTTAACGATTATCACTGGTTGTATTCAAAGCTTGTCAGACTCGTAGTTTTATGTGAACAAGCCTGTATCTGTCAAGTATCACTCAAAAGGAGAAAATTAAATAAGATTTTATAATGGTTTTTGCATCTAGATTGTTGTGTGATAAAAAAATGGGATTTAATTTTTTAACACCCATCTATAATTAAAAACGTTGACGTTTATTTCAACTTGGAAGAATAATATTTGAACCACTCTCGTACAACACACGGACAAACCAAATGTGTTTTGTATTTTTTAATAATGATTATTTAATAAATTATTTTTGTTGAATACTTGAAGTCTTTTTATTATTATTGTTGTTATTTTTTCAATTAAAAATGTGCAGCTCCGTAATTAGGGATTTGAGTGTCAGCGAGATGGGGTGTTGGCGAACAATTGCCGCAATCATAATGGGGTTTCTTTAGCAGCACCTGAACAAATAAGCAGTCCTGCCTATTTATTGTATAGCTGACACAATAGCAGATATTCATTTGTTTATTTTTCTTTGTGCTTCTTTTTATCGATGTATCTCCAAGAACAATGCCCGTAAAAATAATCGAGCTCCATCTTTGGTGCATTTAAATATCCAGTCATGTTGCTCATATACGGAGTGTTGGCTCGTTCCTCCAATAGCGCACTTGGTTAGTCCGGCAGCTGGTGGAAGACTGGAGGAAGCGACCATTTCTTGGCGGTGTCCGTGAGGTTGCCTCCGCCATATTGCGGGCGTGTGTTGTTTTTTCCAATGCTGTGTGATCGTCCCGCCTCTCGGATGATTCATGAAGATAGTTTCTTTTTATAGTAGGGAGACTACATTCCTGCAAGCATTGTTTTGCTCCTGTTTCATTCTTTCGGCAGTGGCGATTTAGAATTGTTGCACCTTTCACAATATTTATCAAGAGGCTTTTTTCAAAAAGCAGCCTTTTTCAGTAGGAAAAATTTTTGAAAAATTATTTTGTTTTCTACTGGATTTTTATGTGCTTTTTCGCATTGTTATTTATAGCCTAGGCTGACAGGCTGGCTTCCCTAATTTACGAGCGAAAACACCGAAAACCCCGAAGGTTTCGAAAAAGATCGCATTAACAAGTAAATCATGTCAATTATTTGAAAATCATAGGAGCGGAAATAATATTTTTTCAAGTCGATATAAATCACTGGCATAAGCACGGGGTAATGGGGAGAAGAGCTATTAGCGGGTACTTAGGGCCTCTCTGGCATTGCTGGGGTGCATTCACGGTCACAACTAGCGTGGAATTAAGCAATATGTTTGCAGCTATTAAACCAATGGGGTTGGCCATGCGTGTCGTTGGGTCGACGTCTGCAAAGAGAGAGGGTGGTTCGGTTGTAGAAAATAAAATTCCTACCTGTTTTTTCGAATGAATTAATTAATTTCTGGCTGCAGTTAGACAATGGAGAGGCAAAAAGATTACGCGTTGTCTTGGAACAATAGTCAATGGCGTCCGCATCAGTGCTTTCGGAAAAGTAGACAATTTAATTAAATTAGAGCGTGATGAATCGAAAAGAAAAACGGAATAACTCGAAACCCAATTAAAATTTCACCTCGTGTACGGAGCGCGGACAAAAAACAATCCGACTCGAAACAAAAGACACAATTAAAACAAAAAGCAATATGGACAAAACGCGGTGCCTGCCAGGATCCCTAGTTAATCACTGAAATGGCGTCTACTGTTTTCCCATGTGTTTTTATTGTGTTGTAAATTAAAATAGCGCACACAATGGACTTCCGCGCGTCGGGGTCGGATCTCGCGGACGTGTGCAAGGATGCGATTGCTGCCTGAAAGCCGCTAACCAATACTCATGAGGACCAGATTTTTTCAATCCGATCGGAATTTACACCCATTTCGTATTAACATAACGCTGAGGGTGCACACAACCTCCGCTTATTTTTACTGCAAGCACAACCACTCAATACATTACTTTGCGAAATTATTACAGCGAAATGCCTAGTAGGTAAATTGTTTGCTAATTTCTTTCATTATTTCAGCCATTCCAGGAAAAATGCAACCAGACACCAAAATTTTCAAAATAATTTTAGTACCTATCTATGTAAAGTATCTTTCAAAATACATGATTCGGTTTATATTTCATGTATTTTGCCACAAAAGAGTTTTTTTTTTGTTGTGAATTTGATATGAGAGAGGATAATCATTTAAATTAAAATAATTTACTGGGTTCAAAAATTTATACATACATTACCTTGTAGGTGATAACATGAAATACTGTTGACAGTTGAAAATTAGGTTTGAAAATTAGGCTGTCCCGTCCGTTATTGCAAACATATAAATGTTGCTCTTATTTCTTACGTCTTTAAACAAAACCAAGAATCTTTAATTTCTATTCTGTAATTTTGATATTATTAAAGTCTTTAATAAATAAAACCTGTCTGAAGAATTTTTTAGAGTTATTTTTATTGTCCCGTCCATCATGTCCCGTCCGTCATGTGTACCTAAACAACAAGTAAATTAATCAAAAGTTCTACCTCTTACTTCAAAAATAATTGTTGGAATTAGTGCTTTTTTAATTTAACGATATAAATATTACATCTTTTTTGTGTCCCGTCCGTATTTCTTTTTCTTGCTCGTATTTCAAATTTTGCAAATGTGGCTCCAGTGGTAAATTGCAAACATTGACTGGAACTAAGTTCCTATGAAGAAAAATTCACTTCTACTGATACTGGTCGTAAAAACTGAAAATAAAATTTGTGCAAAATGTCCCGTCCGTTAAAATGGAATGGCTGATTTGCATTTTTGGGATTTGGAAATGTAGTAAAAATTGAACTAAAGTACATAATCTTAAACTAAACAAAATTCCAAAAACCAATATTTTGGAAGTGATATCTGCCCATAATTTTGTGAAATTTTTCATTCTTGATTTGCAGCTTCTGTTTGTTTTACTTACTTTAGGGTTGTTTTTTCAAATGAGTGAGTAAATAATTCTTGTGCTTAATCAACGGTAGTTTTGATTATTTTCGCGTGGGAACTGCTTCACATTGTGCCATTAGTCGGTAGTTAATTTAAACCAGAATAGAAGTAATTTAAATTGCACAGTTAGCGAGATGGAATAGTAATAGGTAACACTTCACAAATAGTGGGCTCTCCTACAAATCGCAGAAGCAGGTAATTATTGTAGTACAGATAATTTAATGTGTTGTATTATAGCACCCAAAGTGACTGCAAACTTGTATAATGGTGCGTCTGTCGTTTCGTGCGAATTCCGAAACATTTTGTGTGTCTGCTTCAGGTAATTTTCCGTCACATAATAAGACAATAGCCGAGTCTTTTGTACCCACTGATGATAATAGAGAAATAATAAAATTAAAATTTCACGGTAGCCGTTATTTAGTATACCCACTGCTCATTATATTCCTCGAGTCTAAAACGGAATTCAAGAAATATTCATTATAGCGCTGCTACTCTACAACGAATCAAAGAAGTATCAATAGGACTTTATAAAAAATCGACGAGAGAACACAACTGGCCGCCCACAATGACTCTGCAATCGTAACAATATCAACGTGTGAGTCTCGATGAGTTGGCGATATTCCTCACAATCTCCCTAAGAGAAAATAATAGGATTTTTCATCGACTTAAATTACAAAATGCAGTTTGCAGTCATTACCACCGAATCTAGCCATTTGATGAACTCGTCTAACTCTCGTAATACAACAGAGCCTTTTCGTATTGTCTTCGTCATTCAGGTGTAATTTGACTCCTGGGCAGACCATTGTGGGGTTTTAATCGTCAAGACGATTGTTCGGCTCAATTGACTGGGCTTTTATCGACTAGCGATGATGGCTAATTTTTACTCTTACAGAAGTCTGTGTTGAAGTTTAAACAATCCGAGCTCTCTTCTTCGAGTAATTACTGTCAATGGCGGCTTTTGTGCCCAACGCTGTAAATATTTATTTAAATGCAAATCCAACCTTGCCACCTTTGTGTTTCTGCCACGACGGAATAATGGATTTTGCAATTTTCTAGTATTGCTATTTCTGCAAATTGCGCATAGAAATTTTTGTTGGAGAAGTTGTTTCGGTGATAATTTATTTATTGAATGGTGCATTATTGTTTTCGGGCGGCGAACCGTTTTTGGGAAATCTCGTCGTAATCATCCACCCCTGAGGAGCGCGACAATGGCGCAACTTTCTAATGAATATAAGAGAGGAGTTCTTGGCGAATGTAATTCAATTATTGCAATTTTTAATTATGACTTCTTGAGCCAAACCGAAACATAATTATAATTGTGTCGCACACAACTCGGCATAATATATTGTTTGGGACTAACAAAGCCTGCCTTAACAAAGCAGGCAGGTATAGTATGGCTGGCAGCACAATCAACGCAAGTCTGAAAAGTTTTAACGATGTATTCTGCATTAATAACTTGTTGGAGCACTCGCGATCGATATGTAACAATGTGCCAACATGCAGTATCAGTGCAACATTGCTCGAGTCGTTTTGGCGTAATTGTGGTCAATTTGAAGAATTCGGGCGGGTTGACCCCTGATCAAAAGTCCGCCCCTTATCTGGGATCTCGAGCGAAATCACAAAGTCTGTCGCTGAAAAGGCTACAGGACACGATTTCAAAAGAATAACTGATTGTCAGCGAATAAAGCAAGTGCTCGACGCGATCGCTGGTAAGCGGAACGCACAACATGTCCTCGAAAGCAGATAAAGTCCCCTTTCGGACGGGACCGTCTGCTAGAAACGGCGAATAAATCCCTTATAAAAAGACCAAATCCATTTCTTGTAGCCAGATCGCTTTCAGATGAGATTGACCAGTGAATAAAAGCCCCATTTGTAATGAACTCAAGCCCACAAAGCTCTGGACGCTATAAGTATAAGTGACTGACTTTTCTCCGTTTCCCTAGTTTGTCTTATTACATTCCCGAATTCAATAAAGCTCGAGAATTTGTAGCGAATGAGCTTTGTCGCCTGCGAAAGCGAATAATCAGCGCACAACAACGAAATTTAATATCGAAAGCTTCATTATTGCTGCGTCTCTTAGACCTAGGCGAGCAAATATAAAAAGGCGACGAGTTAAGCTCAAAGCTATACATGTGCTTTTCATGCAAATGTGCCCCGTTTCAATGGCATTAAAACTCCACAAAGAACTCGTAATACACTGTCAAACAAATAATGCGCGAGATTCGACGTTTTCGGTTAAGTTATTAAGGACGCTTTTTTGGAATTAGACGATCAAACACAGTGCTTGTCATTCTTTCGATAAAGCTTGTCCACTGGATAAAAGGTGGAAATATTTACAGTGTATATTGGAAAAAAAGAATTTACATAGTAGAAAAGAGCTATTCGCATGGAAATGCGAATTCTATGCACCATTGTCGACTGCCGATAAAATATAAGATGACAACAATGGATGTTAGTTGGAAACCTCGCTAGAAACGTTTGCCATTTGATGTATCGCAGAATGGGGTATTTGGCTCAACTCTGTGTATGCTAACGATTCAGGACGTCCGGTTGTTGTATTTTACCATCAAGAATAAATAAACCATTAGCTGGGCTCACATTCGCTTAATCAATTGATGTGATTTATCAGCTCGGCCTCCCCCAAGTCTGCCAAAATGAGCTGCCTGCTGTTTTCACTTTTTAATTTTTGTTGACTGTAAGCTCAATTCTATCACATTTTGAACATCTATCATCATTTATGATGAATAAATTTAAAACAGGAAGGTTTTTGCTTTTAAAAAAGGATGATGGCTGTTTTTATGTAAAGGGCTCCTTATACGTACAATCAAATTCGAAAACACGACTAGTCATAAAAAAATTCCGAAATAATCCAAAACTATCTATCGAAGTGTCATTAATCTGTACAGAAAATTGCTTTATAAAAACTTAAAAAATTTCGCAAAGCTGCCTTTTTTGGGTCACCATGTTAAAATGAATTAACTATTTCTAGGCACTAAACAAACTAGCTTAATTCGCATTTTTTTAAGTAAGCCAGAATTATGTGAATTATGACAGTATTTTTGCAAGTTCTTTAGATTTAAATACAATTTTAGACTAAAGATTTAGATTTATTTTTCAGATTTTATTGAACTAGAACGAAAAAATTACCAAATGACAAATTAAATGACAAAATATTTACCTTTCCTAAGCAAAAACTTGATTAATGCGTAAAATTTCTTAAAAAGTAAGCCAATAGATCACAGAATTATATCAAAAGTGACAAGTTCTGAGGTTTTGAAAACGTTTTTTGACAAAAATCAAGTATTTTATCTTAGTTTTTATTAAACAAGAACGAAAAAATTACCACTTTTGATGGAAAATGACCAAAAATTTACTTTTTCGAAGCATTTATTCAGCAAAAACTTAATTAATGCGTAAAATTTCTAACAAAATAAGCCAATAAATCACAAAATTATGTCAAAAATAACATTATTTTTGCAAGTTCTGAGGTTTTAAAAACGTTTTTTGACAAAAATCAAGTATTTTGTCCCTGTTTTTATTAAATTAGAACGAAAACAAATCACCAAATTTTGTGAAAAATGACCAAAAATTTACCTTTTCTAATCGTTTATTTAGCAAAAACTTAATTACTGCGCAAAATTTCTTAATAAGTAAATGAATAAACCACAAAATTTTGTCAAAAATGACATTATTTTTGCAAGTTCTGAGAATTTAAACACGTTTTTAGACCAAAATCAATAAAAGAGACAAAAAATCACCAAATTTGGTCGAAAATGACGCAAACTTACCTTTTCCAAACACTTATTCAGCAATAACACAATTTTTGCGCCAAATTTCTTAAAAAGTAAGCCAATAACGTGATTTAATCACGATTTTAGTCCAAAAATCTTGATTTTTTTTCATATTTAATTGAGGTAGAACGAAAAAAACGACCAAATTTGATCGAAGATGACCAAAAATTTATTTTTTTAAGCATTTTTTTAGCAAAATCTTAACTAATGCGTAAAATTTCTTATAAAATAAGCCAATAAATCACAGATTTATGTCAAAAATTGCATTATTTTTGCAAGTTCTGAGGTTTTAAAAACGTTTTTTGACCAAAAATCAAGTATTTTAGCCCTGTTTTTATTAAACTAAAATGAAAAAAATCACCAAATTTGGTCGAAAACGACGCAAAATTAATGGTGTAAATGTCTGTACAAACAATAAGATAATTTGATAATATGGGTGCTATTTTTGTTCATGCCAGTTGTTTACACATATATGTCTTTACCCTAAACCAATTTTTTTTAAGAGTTTTGTCAACTCACAGAGGAAAAACTATGTTATAATAAAAAGTCACGTTAGTTTTCCTTTTTTATTTCCGCAATTTTCCAAAATAATTGCTTTTTGAAAGCTTGGAAAACACGTTTATGGAGCGTTTAGTTTTTTATAAGCCGTGATGAGGCTAGCCCTCATTGTTGAAATTCGGCAGCAAGTTGCTTGAAAGGCCCGTTTTCCTCCTAGTCCTAGTCTTCGGTAGCAGCGCGCACTACAATACACCACACACTGAGCCCAATCCCGAATCAATTGAATCTCGAATCACTGCCGCTCGATGACTCTACACTTGGCCATTGTCTGTCGTAATTGTAGCCTCTGGAGTAGTTGCCAAGAGCTCCAGGTGGTAAAAGGCCACTTTGCACGAGCCGCACACTCTCCCTCCTTTATATGGGCCGAGAAAATAATTACTCGCCGTTGGGGCGACACCATACAATAACAAAATACGCTCCATACAATGTCTCAGCAAATATTTTCTCCGGCACTTTTGGGTTGTGGTAAAACCTTATCGGTCGTAATTTCGATGATTATGACGAGGGTATAAATTAAGATCTTTGTCGAATCAAATTTCCCCATACAAATCAGCGGTGTTTAGACACCAGCAATAATACGAGGGGCGATAACTCGATAAGCTGACAATGAAAAGAATTCACGTGGAACCGAGGTCCGCAAAACAGGGGCGGCTCGTGTGACTACAACTGACACATTTTCAAAATATCTTTACAAATTCTAACTTTTATTATGACTTGACCCAACGACAGTCATTGTCTAGCACGAATGCGAGGTGAGAAGTGTAATAATAGATCTCGAGGGTAGTAATAATCTCCGATTGTTGCTAAGACGAGCCGGCTATGTTTGGCCTTATCTCACTCTTGTTACAGGCCACTGTATTCAATTAAAAGGAATGAGTGGTGGTTAGGTGTTGGATAAGGGGCGTTCCAGGGCCTGTTAACATTTTTCACTAACAACTCGACCATTTTTTATCTGAAGTATTGAAACAAAAATAGAGTATTGTATTGTAGTGCCCGGACCATTCAGGTGTCTGTTTTAACACTTGACATTTGATTGTACAAATAACATAGCATTAAGTTGTTGAAATATGATGATTATTTCGTGAAAAAACCTACTGAATTATTAAATTAGATTTATTTTAATACCCGACCATCAACAGAGGCGTCTTTTGTTATTTTTTAAATTAACACATTTATTGTTGCATTTTTCTCTCCTAATGAAGTGAGGAGATGATGAATGATAAACACAATCAGATAACTAGCTAATCATTTAATTGAGGTGCTGAGTTTCAGGAGAATCATGGCGTTGTTTGGTTTTTATTGATTGTGTTTGTACGTTTACGTAAGTCTGAATTATGCAACGTGTTGATGTTACAAAACGTAATTAGATGGAATAACTATGTAATTATGTTGTCTCTGCAATTATCTTATTATTTTCGATATTCTCATTCGCAATGTGACAGCGATTTCTACAGACCATGGCCTGATCAAATGTCAGAGCCTAATTGGGACTGAAAATTTTTCGTAGAACCACCTATCTTCTTACGCACTTATCGGGCAATCTCTAACAAAACCTATCAATAATAATTAGCGTCACGGTAATGATCAATAAATTATTTATAACTATTTGTGCAATTTATTTATGATGTATTGTTAATAAACACCTACCTGATGGCTTGATAAATCATCCACAATGTTTCTGATGATTTCTGAATTTTTTTTCCAAACTGTAGTGACATTTTCAAATTCTATATTTCTGTATTGTCCTAGCCCTGTGTCAAATAGTCATTAATTTATTGACCAATTTTAAGGTAGCAAGAGTTCGTATTTCTTTTAATTTTAATTCGTTTTATGAAATGGTATAAGAACTATATGAACCTATTTAAAAAAATTTAAAACACTAGACAAAATTGTTGAAATTTTCACTTAAAAAAGTTTGTTCATTATACCTGCTGAAATAAGCACGTTGTTTGGTCATGACAGCAATCAGCATTTTTATTGCCGAGTTTATGAGAAGCATTTATTAACGAGTATGTGTGAAGAATAGTGAAAACAAAGAGCTATCTTGGTTTGACATTGTTACTAAAATACCACTAGTCCATTTCCAAAATATTTCTTAAAGTATTTGGAAGCCTAATTAAAAATTTGAAATGAAATATTTTTTACTCCAAATTTAATCTAAAAATTGATAGTCATGTGGGTTTTCACGATATTAGGGAAGTAGAGGAGATTAAAAAAAATAAATTCAAATTCAAACGAACAGATGAGTCAGTGGTTGATGAAAATTTGGTTGGTTTGTGAATAATTGAGCGTTTGTCCGGTGGTTTCCAACAAAACCCCTACACAATGACTTAAAAACCTTCTTGGTAATTACAACTGGTGAATAGTTCGATAGCATTCACGAGCCATTCCTAACAATGCGAGATGTTTATTTTCGAATTACACAAAACTGACACTTCACTATATCACAAAGGATAATAAACTATTAAATAGTCCATAAATCATTACACAAGACAGCATGTCGAATCGACGCGAAAACTGTACGCGTTATTCCAACACTTTCCCATAAAGCACCGGCTTTTATTAATAAGCTCTGCAGGAAGCCTGACTTGTGAAAATAAAAGACATTTTTGAAACAATCACAAACTAGTTTATTGTTCGAGATTTTTTGGATTTTTCAATAACATACCATTACATTAATTCTATATGTAGATAAGTTCATAATAACAAGGTATATGCGTGGATACGTAGTTTATAGCTACCGAAAAATAGGAACAAAAATTTGTGTGAACTAACCAAGCGCTTTGTACAATACTTCGAAATAAGGACAACGTGGTTGTTGCAATAATACATAATTAAAAACAACTATTTGTACACGCTAGAGAATTATTTACATTTATACAAGTGTTAGGTATTTAAAATTTGAACAAAACAAAATAAATTAATTTCCAATCGAAACAAATTCTTTTAACTATGTATACGTTTACATACAATTACGTCTATGGTTGCCTTTGCGGCTAGAATACTTAGAGAGATATTCACACGAACGCACCTAAAACCCACCAATCACATTCACAACCGATCTGGTCAAAATATTACAGTGAGGGGTCTCCGGAACTCTCCTCCGGGCGTCTGTGTGGGGTACTGGCTGGCGTACTGGGCCATGGGCAGGAGTCCGGGCACTGTGGCTCCTTGCTGCATGCCGCTGCTGGGGTAGTACCCCGGGAGGGCCCCCGGCGAGGCCCCGGCCGACGACGTCGTCGTCGAACTCGACGACGACGCCCCGTCCTGCCGCTCCGGGTTGGGCTTCACGTCCGGGGAGTCCGGCGACCGGGGCGACCCCAAATTCCCCGGGACTTGCTGGGGGGCGGAGGCGTCCGAGTACATCTTGCCGATGTCCAGGGGGTACGACCGTGAGGGGTCCGGGTTGTACTTGCTGTCCATGTACATCTTGGAGGACTCGAAGTAGGCCTTGGTGAGGGCGGAGGTCGAGTCCAGGTAGCCGCGCTCCAGGTAGCTCTTCGAGGACGAGTCCATGTACTTGGGGTCGGAGTACATGGACATGGCCAGGGTGGATGGGGGGATGTAGGGCGAGCGGTACTTGTCCGCTTCCATGGAGTACTTCATGGCGTCCATCGAACTCACCACCTGAAATCAAGGATTGTGGGGTGATTGTCGGAGGTGTTAATTTCGGTCGTTTAACGAGGGCTACTGGCCGGCTTCGGTAAACAGTCCCAAATAAACGTTTTTTGTGGAGCACATAAATCTGGTGTGTTAATCTGTATTTCCGTGTGGAACCTGGGATTGGAAAGGCAAACAGGCTGGAAACCGGCGAACAAAAATGTCATTTGTTGGGCAGTGTTTGTAGTGAATCGTCGTCGACGAGGTGAAAATTAAATTACTGTCCAGACGCCTTGTTTTCGGTAATTGTGATAATTGCGTCGAGTCGACAGTCTAGCCTGGCCCACTAATGAACAATAATGACAGGTTTTATTTAAACAACATCTTTGTTTACCACCGAAAATTGTTAGTGTAACCCTATATCTTGTTCGGTGAAGAAATAAAATGATTACGCGTAACGCAGGCGTTTGTTTAAATCGTTAAAGCACATTGTGTGGGATGATATATTGTCAGTTTTGTCCTGCAAGGTGCTGCTTTACGCGGACACAAAGGCATAACGTATTACACCGGTTCTTTGTACCAGACGTACGGAATTTTCAGCCCGCTCTGACAGCGTTCTCCTAGCGTTTTTACGCGAATAAATCACCAACACCGGAACGTGGTGCCGAAATTATCGGCCGCTAATTTCCCGGAGCGGATTCTTCTTACCCAAAGTCTGACTGTTCCTAATTAATTATGCCTCACTTTTATGGATTTGCTGATGCGGAACAATAAAACTTGGATAATCTTTGCCTTATTTATGTCTACGATTTTACAGCCAATATAATGCAAATGTTCCTGGATTTACGGCAGTAAAGATGTTTATCTTAATACAGGAAAGCTTTCGTGGTAACTTTGCGGCTATCTAACATACTCTGAGCATAAAGCAGACCTAAAGTCATTTTTCTCTTTACTGTTTTGTTATTTATTTTAAACAATGATTACAACAAAAAAGTGCCACTCCACGAACGAAATTGTACGAAAATTCGTGATGATGGTTTTACACCATCGCCTGAAATGGAGATTATTTCCGCACGATCAAATTTAGTCAACAAACGCGGACGCAGGAACTAGCGCAAAGAGAAACGTTCCTGGCTTTTGTTGGAAGAATTTTAATTCAGATTTTTATGGAAGTCGACGTTAATATTACCTCCCTACGAATAAATCTCGAAAAGAAATGAGAATGGTTTATTTAAACCGTTCCCGTCCACGCGATTTACCCAGCGTGAGATCTATAGATTTTCGAATCGAATGTATGGGGCTAAATCAAGTAAAGTAAGATTCATTGCGAGAAAAAACGAAAGTGGTTTCTTCATCCTTTTTGCCTGATGCTTGACGGGCAGATGATGAAAGTGAGCGCTTGTTTGTAGTTTTGTGGTAGGATATGGACGATTTTGTTCAAATTAATGAAATGCGATTGTGATGCAAATTCGCTGGTGGAAGTGAGTTGTTGGCCATTTGTGTGTCAGAATCGGTTGGAGCGAATTGAATGCGCGGTTTTTAAGACGGCTCGAGCTTAAAATGTCAAACGCCGGCGTCGAATTAAAGCAAAACATTGAGAGGTTGGTGTAAAGCCAAGATAAGTTTAAAAAGGCGCAATCGGCGTCAAATCACAATATGTAAATACGGCATAGAACAATTTATCCGGTCGTTGTGATGCAAATGAGGAGGCGAAGAGATGGTTGGCGCGAGGGAGTCGTGATTGGAACCGCTGGCTGTCACCGGGGCCCCGGACAAAGATTATTAAATCAGGATTAGCGGTGTGTTTGTGACTGGTCTGGAACCTTTTACAAGAAAAACAAGCATTGATTTGTTGGCCGTGGCAGGAATGTCGAGATCATGAATACGAATTAACAGCCACCAGATGTAGGGTGTTCGATTGTAAAATGCTGGGTTTATATCCACAAGTCTTGTTTGTGGACCGTAAAACCAATGAAGAGTATGGTTTATCACTCTCGGACGACTCCTGAAGTAGCCCACTGCTCGAAATGTAAATGGTCTTAATCAACTGTTCGCCGGAAAAATACGGACACATCGTATGCTAATATCCACTTCCATGGAAAATTTACGCAGCCGGACCACTTCTCCACGAGAACCTCTGGGAAACTTTAATATAACTAACATAAAGTTTAATTTTTACTACTTGGCCTCTGGTTTCATTTTATTCGTAATACATTTTTTTCACATGTTATTTTTTTGATAATAAATTTAAATTAAAAAGTTAACGTAATAGCAAGTTACGACACGAATACTGTAGGTACTGCCAGAAAAAATTTACGGATATTGGTATAAGTACAGGGTGAGTCAATAGTGGGTTACTTCTGACATGTTCCAAGACATGTCCTAAGAAATTTTTGATTTTGATTTTTAAAAACATTAAAATCTTGAATTAAATTTAATTTTTTAAGTATTACCAATCTGGTCAGTTGAAATCGGTAACATTGGTTGCATATTTATAGAAATGCAGAAATAACCCACTATTGACTAACCCTGTATATTCTTAGGTATTATCTGCACTATAAAATTATTCGTTAAGAATTTTCGTAGTTTCGTAGAAAATGTTAATATATGATATTATTTTCCATGTTTCTGAAGCTTTTCAAAAAATTTTCGATCACTTTATTTATGTAGAAATTTGGAAATCTTTTTCCAATATTTTGCTGTACCGCTTAACCCGTCATTGTCGTCCTGTGACCGTGCACTTTTTAACCCCATCTTTCGGGCTGAGTGGCTTCAGAATTGATGTCTTGCACACAAAAGATAATAAATCGATGATTACTTAGCCTGTAATCCCCCAAGTTACATGGACAATTTGTGTTTACTGTAACTAACGAAGTGTGAGAAATAATACACCAGTTTTTATCGGTCAAAGCGCGAAGTCATGATGATGGACGCGTCATGGGACGGTCCAGGTGTGCATATATTGATGGTCAAGGAAAGCATTTTTTGATAAATTGTGTTTACCTGAGCGGGTGCTGTGAGTCCTGCGGACATTGCAGCGGCCGATTGCTGGGCCGCCGCCGCTGCCGCCGCCATGGAGGCGGCACTTAGGGAGCCGTAGGCGGCCGATGGGTTGTAGTACGAGGCCATGGACTGACCCATGCTGCTGGCGGCCATGCCTGAAAAAATTGCAAAGAACAGAGTTACCTTTCTGAAATAGTTGTAAGGTAAATAAAGACACAGGAAATATTCTAAATGTAAGTTCACACTCATTAACACGAGAAGAAATGGGTGCTGTATCTATATACGAAACGGTATTTTAATTTATGTCTAAATTATTGTAAATGAATAAATATACATTTCGCCTGGTGGTTCAACTAACTATCAAGGCTAAGAAACAGTTACATTTCACAAAATTTATTTATATTTGCATCCTTAACCGGATATAGACATTAACAACTCTTTTATGTGGCTGAATAAAATTTGGCGAGGTACTTCAGCCAGCGTCATTCTTTTATGCTTATTTGCCTGGCAATGTTTATTTAGTACTTTGATTTGAACGGAACTTGTTCCACATTTGATTTATTGACCTCTTTTTTACCGCTATTAATAGCGTATCAATGGTAAAACACTTGTCAGAAAAAAATTGAGAAATTTACAGTAATAACTTCGGGCAACTTGCGGGAGTCCTTGATTGGATCATTCTCCTCGTTTTTTATTTTATTTATTAAATTATAAGATTCTCTTTTCTGTTCACCTATTTTAAGAAATTTCAAATTATCGAAAAAATTGTTGATACGTTTATTCTTCCAATGATCGATCCTCTTTTTCGAAATTCGCTGACTCACTCTGTATAAATTAATTGTTACCAACAATGGGATGGAATGTTTTCTTGACACTCAAGATATGGGCATGTTTGATAAATGTGACTCCAGATGACCGGGTAATGTTTTTCGTAGTTATTTTACCCAAGGCAATTTTGAGTTCAAGTGCTTGATTGAAGGTATCGTTTTGTTAAAGTTTTATTGTGCTTGGATTGTCATCGTCATGTAAGGCTATGGATAATATTAAATTGAATTTATCGAAGTTATTTCCAGTGACAACTTATTACCCCACGCAGTTTTAGTTCTAAAAATGTGAAAGCTAGTTTCGCAAAGAAGTAAACAGTAGTGTGCAACGTAATTTTGCTCTCATCCATAATTACGCTGCGGAATTATCATATTAATTAGTTCTAAAGCAATCAGAGCTTTTCATACAGATGTCGGTAATACCTTATAGAGTGGCATAATTACAATAATAAAGCAAGGAATTTTTGTAATAATTGCATTAAGCGATTTATTTACAATTTTCTACTCTCGACCGATCAATAAAGTGAACGGAGATTAAGGCCGTATTGTGCATTGTAACCGTTTTACATGAAAGAATGCCGTAATAAGAAATAGCGCTTTTTGAACGTTTTAATTAATGCTCGAATGCATTACAGGTCAAAAATTTGACGCTACTGTGCTAAACGCTTAAATTATCCAATTAGGAAAGACTTAATAAAAATCATTAACGATGCAGCCGGATCGTAAAATCCGTGTGTGAAAACGAAATAAAAGACCTCGATGGCCAAGCTGAAGGTATGAGACGGCGTATTTACGCGTCAATCACAACTCATTTGAACGAGAGATTTGACAGGTGAGATTGGTGTACGTAGTGATTTATAATATTACAGCAATAGTGAAGACAGAAATGCTTGTAAGTGACAGATGTGTGTGTATAATTTCGTATCTGAAATGTGTGATTACGCACGGGTTAAAAATGATGACTTTATTCTTGGAGAATGCCAGTTTGACTCCTACCATTCATTCCTTCCGACGTAATTGATGTGATTAATACCTTTTTTGGATGTTTGGATTATCGAGTTTGATTATTATTGATCGATTGGACGGGAATGCTCGCGCTATTAACAGCGATCTTCGAGGATCTAAGTCTTAGTTGCGGAGAAAGCGCCAATCGAAAGCTTAATTAAAACTCAATTAAACACAATTACTTTGAGTTTGTCCGAGTCACAACACCGAAAGTTGCACAACAAACTCATCGATTGCAGCCACTGAAAGTCGCATAAATCGATCCTGCAGTTTGTCCAAACGTAAAAGCTTTATAGTCCTGCAACCAGTTTTGCTCTGGCTCCAAGCTGTGTGCAAGGGTTTACTACTTTAATCAAAAATATTTTTGCTAATAGCAATTGCGAGATGAGTGAAAAAAGTAAAAAATAAGAGAAAACTTTTCATGTCTACAATTTATTTACAGTAAAACCTCTTATTAACGGACACCCATGGGGAAATGTTTAATTGTCCGTTGTAGAGAGGTGTCCCCTAATGGGAGGTGGGAAATTCTAATATAGGTTTTGTTACGTTCCTACAAAAATGTCCGTTGTGAAGAGGTGTCCGTCGTTGGGAGATGTCCATTTAGGGAGATTTCATCGTATTTATTTCAACAATAATTTTATTTTCAATATTTTTTTGGAAATTAATCCAAATTAAAAATTATAGGTATCCAAAAAAGCGGACAAAAATAAAGTCTACAGTGTGGACTTGGATTTTTTACAAGAAATATTTTATTTGCAGCACATATTTATTGTAATACAAAAATTGAAAATAGCTATTATTAATTGCATTTTCTGTCCAGATAAATGATCATATTGTTACCTTGTGTGATGATAATTACGTGTGGGGAAAGTCGTTTACGCTGCTTGCATAATTGTTATCTCTAAATAACATGTCATTGTCAGTTATACTTTTCTTTTCTGAATTAAAGCTGAAATTTCAAACCCCGTGGAATAATTTACGCTTAGCGACGCCTCGATTAAAATAAACATATTTCAATAGCTAATGGTTTATTTATGTAAACCGCGTCGATGTAATTTCGCAATATTTGCACCTATTGATGCGGAACAAAACTGTAACATTTATGCAAGATATCTCCATCATAATACAAAATCATAAAACATTTGCTATGCAGGTCACGAAGCGATTGCGGGTATGTTTCCAATTTGGCTTGGTTTGGCCACAAAAGACAGTTGTGACAAGAGAGAATTGGGCAATCGGTGCAGAAATTGCGAAATAAGTTTAAGAGATGGTGGTCATATTTCAGGATTAGTCGTTTTTTCTATCTGCCAGCAACATCTAGTCAAATAATATTTTAGTGTTGAAAATGACCTCGCGTGCTTTTGCTGTTATAAATTATGAGCCGCACGCACCGACACAGACGGATAATGGATCGTTTTGCCATGGATGCCAACTAAACATTTGTTCTTCACAATGGTGACTACATTATGGCCGTAGTCGAAATATTAATGACACTCAAACTAAATTACACACCTCAATGTTTACATTTGTCCACCGCATTAATAAACATATTACCGACACAGACGCCTTGCTATGATTAATATCGAAGGAGCCGATATTTAATTCACCCAAGAAAAATAAACGAACCGACTGGAATATTGATTCGAAAGCTCACAAAACTATCACGGGTCAAGGATGGCAATCAGCGGTTTTAACATGACTAGGGACTGTAGTAATTAATTCGAAAAAAGAACATTTCTGTAACCTTAACCGTCAAAACCCAGTTTCCGGTTCCCACTTTAATTTTCATGACAGTCCGTCAAGATTATGTTCCCCAATTTTTAAATTGGGCTGGAAGTTTTCTCCGGAGCCGATTTTTTGATGCCCTGAATTGATGAGCAAACATCTGGCAGCTCGGTTTATCTCTTACATCTAATTTTACACGCCCATATTGCTTGTAAAAGATAATGTAATAGGCGTGAAAGTAAATTAAATTAAGTGAGCCGTCTGCGCAACATTTTTGATAGAAAACTGTATTTTCTGTAATAAAAAAATAATAATTCTTATAGATTACATCCTGTTTGAATGCATCAAAATAATGTAAGAGTTCATGTGCATAACCAGTTGCAATATTTCTATCTCGAGTATTTACTTCCGCTTGAGCACGGAGGCAATTTGTCAGAGCTTTATTTCCGCCACAGTGATCATATTTCAGCAAACGTACCAAAAGCTTGTTATTAATTAATCGGGCGAGTTTACGAGCCTGAATGCAAAATTCGGGCAAGATGTTCTGTAAATAATAAGTTTAATAAGCAGGCATGACAAGTATGGACAGAACACGCTAAGTTGCCCGTAATTTACCGGCTAACGCCCTTAAAGTCAAGATATAGCGCATAAACACAACGACTTAGTGTTTTACATATTAACTGCCCGGCAATCTACCCGGTTATTGTTCATAAAAGTGAACAGGTTCGCTACCGGCCCAAGCCCATCGTTTTAATTTTATTTCGATCATTTCCAAACCTCGAAGCGATTTATTAAATATCGATAATTTATCGCCGTCATAAAGCATCTCTCGCAAAAAGCGTGTTGTCAAAGCACGTGTTTAATTCGGCAACGAGAAGTGATGGGATTGCCCCCCAGGAGGCTTCAAGGGGAGCTATCAAGACACCAAATTCCAGGCGTATTTCTCGCCTAAAGCCGCATTCACACCCGACACGGACGGCGTTAAATTAACCGCATTCATAATTATTGTCAAGGTGATGGAAGTACACTTAAGAATTAGACAATGGCTCACGGTCGCACATTAATTACTCATTTTTATTCAACAAAGCTGACATTAAACGCTTGTTTGCGCAACTGTTGACAGCCAGAAGACAATCACATGATTTAAGAGGAAAACACCTTATTGATTCAATCATTCGTTCGCGCAGCAAGAAAGAAACGCTGATGACTTTAAACTCGAAATAAATTAAAATAAGAACTGTTTTCGCAAAATCAAGTGTGTACACACTTCGAATGATTCAAGCGGGTCTTTACCTTGGAAAATTACAATAAATTGGGAAAACTAAAATTGGAAAAAATAAGTGTTTAATGCCAAAAGCCAATATTTAGCTTATTGTTTATTAAGTGTGACAGCAGCTCCAAGTGAATCACTTTATGTATATTTATTCGTTATTTTTAGATTCATTGTTGTAGGTGTTGTAGGTAACATTTGTTTTAAATTAAAATGTTCCAACAAAAAAACAATAACTCTCATACGAAAACGCTTAAAGTTCTCGGGTGTCTAGTAGGCAACTCACATAAGCTCGTTGCATAACGACAGTCCTGGAACTTTAAGCTTGTTTTCGCACTCGTGTAATCGTGTAAAATCACCAGTTTTTAAAACTTAAAAACGCCGCTAGGAAGATTAATAACAATTTGAAGAGAAGCGTTGGATTCCAAGATTTTATAATTCAATAAATTATGGCCACAGCTGGATAAATGAAATGACTGGAAATTAATTAAAATATAATAAAGAATAAATTTGTTGAAGATTAAATCACTCTCGTCTTGCACATTAATTCTCGTTAATGAACCTACAATACCGTACATGACGTTAATTAAATGTTTAAGTAATTAAATCATCATTTGAATTGATATCTTTGCCGGACTTTCCACGTCGTTTTGAAAATTGATTTGAAGTCAAATGAACCGGATAAACAAATTCTAGAAGGAAAACGTCCCCAAGGGCCCTGAATTAGGGGTCCTAGGTGTCAAAATTTGAAATGGGTCACCTTGCCTTAAATCCAATTAAGATTAAGTAGAATTTCGGTTAAAATTGTAGAATTTTCCGTCCATTCACGGTGGAATTTTAAGCATGTATGTAAAAAGCGGGGGTCCAGTATTCTGACCGCGGGATCTCACACCTTTTTGGTCCAGGTGTTATAACACACACTCGACTGGACATCAGCGATATCCCCTCGAATGTGAATGTGTGAGGAGAGGTCTTATTTCGAACATGAATCATCCGTTCAGGCGGATCTGTTTCTTTTTGTATCGATTTAACATCGTTACCGATCGTGTTACGGATGATTTAAGGACGACGATTTGTAAGGATTTAAATTTTAATGTTTTCCGACGTGTTTGCCTGATTATGTACTCGACAAAATAGCATGTGTGGACGTTATTTTAAACGTGGGGTATTATTGCTCTTATAAATCGCATCGTTAAGTCACCATCGGGCTATAAGCTGTATTAATGAAGAAGCGAACGCAATTACGGCGAAAATATAAACAACGTCGTCCTTCGCTGCTTCGCCATAAAACGGCACTTCTGATTCAGGCTTTATGGCCATTTTCGGAATTCAAAATTTTAAATTATTTTATTTCAAACATTATGAACATATCTTCACGCAGTTTTCGTCATATAAAAAATAAATTGGTGAAGATTCCAAAAAACGCCGAGGAACAAGAGAATGGTTTTATACCATTTATTAGTCGGTATGGGTTTGGATAATAATGCAATTACAGCTCGGCTGTAAGTCCGTTATCTTTGATTAAAACTATCGGAGGCATGATTGCGTTAATTATAATTTTATAATATATCGACCAGGTGTTGTGTGTAACGTTAAAATCGCGCAGCACAGCTCCTTAATCTCCATTTTGAATGAGAATGACAGCACAAAGCTCGGAATACAATCCTAGCATTGTGCTTTTCAATCAATAGTATTGAAATTTGATTTTGTCTGTTTTCTTATAATATCCAGGTAGCGACCGGATTTATTCATGCGCATTGTGTTTAATGGGAAAGTGGAGTGAACTGAAATTGTGTAAATATTTAACTCCACCAGTCAGGCTATTGGGATCGAATTTAATTTCATTTCGGATTTTGTTATTTTACAAAAAGCCATTGTTGTAAGGCCGCGTTGATTTATATCGAATTCGTGACGGAAAATCTAATTTTTAAATTTCATTCAGAACGCAAAATACAACTGGGAGCTTTTTAAACAGAAAATAAAATTAGTTTTGAAAAGGTATTGTCTACAATTGAAAACCGAAAAACGGATATTCAGTCGCCGGTATTGTCGATTTTTCCACAATTGTGTCATTCGGCTTTAATTTCAGTTAAAACACTAACCAGCTCTCAATGCGTCCATTGGCACTGAAGGGTATGGAATCGAATAGGGATAGCCTTCTTTTCGCAAGGTTTTTGGCTTACGTCTTGGCCGGTATTTGTAGTCGGGATGCTCCTTCATATGCATTGCACGTAACCGTTTTGCTTCGTCGATGAAAGGCCGCTTTTCGTCCTCCGTCAGGAGCTTCCATTCCGCACCTGAAATCAGATAAACATCCTTTGACGCCAACGAGCTTTTGCGCTATCTAACTGCTGAATGAGCAATAATTATGCACATTATTTGATTTAATGGTTTTCCAAATCGAACGCTTTGGAACTTGTTAGTTGTTAGAAGCAGGCAGAATAATATAATTATTTGGAAATAGAAATGTAATAATATTTGTATACGAATTTTTTTTCAACGTTTGTAGCTTAAAAATTGGTGTAATATTCAAGGGTAGGTAAGTCAATATGTTCGTAAAAAAATTACGATTTTGGCGAATTTGTGCGTCGATACACAAGCAAAGGAATAGTCAAAACAATCGGTTTCTGCCGACGAACTGGCTCCGAAAAAGAAAGGCCTGTAAAATTTTAGCCGAAAAAATGATGACTGATGACCACGTTTTTTTGGAATCATCTACTTTGACTGTTTAAAAAAGGAAAAACGAATATCCACTATGACTTGTAGTTGGACAGGTTGAACGAAGAAATCAAGAAAAAATTTCCATATATGGTCAAGAAAAAATATTATTCCATCAAGATCAAGCAAATGGATGGATTCACACCTGTGAAGCTTCAACAGGGAAGCGATTTTTTTCTGTATCCAAATATGAAGAAATGGATTTACGTCGGACGAAAGACCAAGGAGGTGGTGTTATAAAAGGTTTATAGTAGGTTTCTATTTCTGTAGAGTTCGAGAAGAGACCCAAAATCCTATATTTTTCTACTGTTTTTTTTGACGTTTATATTCTAGGGCGCATTTTAGGAAAATATTTTGATTATTTAGCGTCCCAAAACACTTGCTTTTTCGGGATTTTATTTCTAAATCTTTCATTTCAAAAATAAATAAATTTTAGTTTTTTTTTAGACTTTGTATTATCCGAAATTAAACAAAAATCAATACAAAAATAATTGTAAATACAATGGTAATTTTCTTATTTAGGCCTAACTGCACGGGTTGGCTTATGAGTCAACAAAGCTAGACTTACAGATATAAGTGGAGTTTAAAGAAATCGAGCTGCATTGTGACAATTTATCTGTTAAATATTTAATCCGACAAATACGTGAAAATGTTGCGGATGTCGTTTATTTCTGTTATCAAGAATAAAATAATTCAACGAAATTAAAAATAGTGAGTACTTGCTTAAGTTTTTAATTATAAGTCAATTTAAAAAAAGGTTTACTGCAGGGATGACTAGGACAGAAAGAGAGGTAGATGTTTAAGTATTACAATGTACCAAAAATATATGTATTTTGTGTGTAGGCAGAGGTGCAAAGAAAGAAAACACCACCAATCAATAAAAAAAGAAATCATCTGAGAATTTTTATCTTGAGCTACCATCTGCAATGAAAATTCTCTGGAAAAACTGTGTATTAGAAGACGCTTAAAAGTCCACAACTGTATCAAAATTACAACATTAAAAAAGCTATTAGATATTTAGAATTCGAGAAGGAAAAAAGAATTCGAGTTGGAAGAGTTGGAAGAGTTGAAAGAATTCAAATTGGTAAAAAAGTCTTCGGAATGAGAGTTAAGTTGGAGTTAAGTTGAATTGAAAAGTCAGTTTAGTGTTACTATGGACGTTTATTTAAATAATTTAAAATTTATTAAAATAATTTAAAAATCTTGCTTTTGTGTTCAACAATGTTATTTAATAACAAAAATGAAGATGATTAAACGATTAAGGTTTCATAATTTAACACGATGATTAGAATTTCGCAGATCTTTATCTTATCTTTATGGTGCCATCATCTAATCTAGATTCTCTTCAGTTTTCATCTCAATTTTTCACAATATTGCATAAAATTGCCATTGCAACAAATACTACCAAAGCATTCTCAATTTTTAAGTGGCAGCAAGAACAAAAAATTGTCTTACTATACCGAAGGTGTATTGAATGTTATTTCGTTTAAAATGCTTTTTGAAGCAATCTAACTAATTTTTTTATTATACAAACCAAGCTTTGGCACTTATTTTCGATGGATTTTATATTTAAACCACACCGGTACAGCTAGGCCTTAGTGTTTTTTTAAATATCTCTAAAATTCCAACAAGCGATTTAATAACTTTTGCATAAAACCTTGCAGCCGAATGATCTTTTAAACGTTTTAAAAAAAATTTAATAAACAGAAATAATAAAAATATTTTTTAAATAAAAATTCCTTGAACCGCAATACACATCATTCCGAAATTTGGAATTTCTGCGAATACTTAGGACTCGAATGGCAGGTAATTATTCTAAAAAGCTGTCGGCCGCTCGCTTTGTAATTGTTTTTATTTATTTATAAACGGTAAATTTTTCGGCTCTAATGCAACAAATTTTTACGAGTGTGCTAAACAAAAAGAATTTATCACTATTTGAAAACAAAAATCTACAAAATGGTGTCCATTTGTTTTTATGGTACACCTATGTATGCCTTTCAACTCTTGATAATATAATGCTTAGCAAACAAGATAAGGAAATTAACGTACTGTGAACATAATAAAAGTGCAACTCTAATTCACACATACCTAAAAATGTATGCATTTTTAATGGCTTGTGTAGTTATCTCCCCATCTCTTGCATTTCCAAACAATTTAGTTGTAATTTCTTAACTAAAAGTGGGTATTTAAAAATTTGACATAGTGGCTTTTTTGCTGTGAATTCAAAGTGGGTGGTAGTGAATACAGCACTTCAGTATTTAATAGTAGGTACAAGAGTTTGAAAGGAAACTGAAAATCCAATTATATCTGAATATAGTCCGTGTTGATTAAAACGGTCTCACATCCAGCTGAATGGGCTCGTGAATCGTAATTTTTCGGCGACAATATCCGATTCTTCTCGCTTTCATTGGGAATAAATTAGAGGAAAACTTTAGACAAATACAGGACGTGTTCGATGCATTCGATCCACTTCCTCTGTATAAAGCACGTAGCATTGTTGCGGATGCTTGCACCTGTTCTGCCATTGGATGGAACAATGAAACAGTCGATTGGCTCGTCCAATAGCGAGCCTGTATTACATTACGTCGGTTTTTGTTCAGTGTTTTGTCATTTTGTGTCTAGAACTTTGTACGGCGCTACTGTAGGCCCTTTTGTGCGTGCCTCCTGAAGCGAGATAAGAATTAATTACAAGCCATGATGGGCCTTTGTTCAACTCGCTGATTCTCATTTTCTCTCAAAGATAATTTAATGCTAGCGCCCTCGCAGGATGCCACCGGCTCCTTATTCCTGAGCCGGGAAAATCGCTCAGCATACACCTGCCCGATAGTTCAGTCTTCAGTGTTGTAATGACAAAATTATCGTTGGCGTTCTAATTGGGCCCTGTATCTCTAATATTTACCCTAGGTATGAATCTACCTCGGTCTAAAAGGTTTGTTTGTCCAAGGGCGCCACTGGACGTTAAAAAACCGCACTGTGGCATTGTGTGTCCGAGTATAGACGAGATAAAGCAATCATCGGAAACAATCTCTTTGCAATGATGTAACTTGAAGTATATCCATTCGGGGAACAATGTCTTGCAACAATGCCAACTAAAGAGACATCGTTGGCGCTTTTGTCTCATTCAAAGTGTTTGTTGCGGATAAAAGGACAGTTTGAACTCGAAATCTATAGCAAAATATAAGCGCATTCTCTTCTAATATTGCCTTTCGAATTGTGCCATTGTGAAAGAGTGGGCGTTTCAATCGGCCAGGTGCTATTTTTGGCCTTTTTTCCCGAATTTAATTCGAAATGGACTAGACAAGACAGCATGAATATGAAAACACTCGAACATCCAGAGTGCCGTGAAACAGCAGCTGTTGACTGTCACTTGTCGATCAGAGCCTTCCTAGATGATATGAATAATAAAAATGAATAATGCAGCGGCCTCCCCACTACACAGCTACAATGTGTTATGATATGCTCTTATATTGCCATTTAGGGTGGAAAATGTATTTAGAGTGTGACGTTTACAGGATACATATGTGGAGAGCCCTTTCATATGCTAAACAACGTTTTTATAAAGTTTTAAAATTCATATCGTATTTATTAGGTTCATACAGCGCGTCCAATTCAATAACTCTTTTAAATGAACACGGCCGGACAGCTTTGTTATTTTTCTCCTTAACTAAACATTTTGATTTAACCAACAATAACACAATTAATATTTCGTTGGGAAAACATGGTAGCACGCCTTACCTAATCGCTTGGAGATTTCCGAGTTGTGCATTTTGGGGTTTTCTTGAGCAATTTTTCGCCTCTGCAGCCGCGACCACACCATGAAGGCGTTCATCGGCCGCTTGATGTGGTCTTCTTGCTTCTTCGTTGCTTGCGGGTTTTGCAGACCTTGAGGGACGCCCAAGGCGGCTCCACCCAAGGAAGCCATCCTCGAGAGTCCCTCCGCGGCACTGAAGCCGCCCTCGCACATCTGACCCACAGATCTGGAATAGAAAAATACAGGTTTATTGAAGAGTTGAATGCATAGATTTCATAAATTTCGGCCATTGTAACAGACATCTAGGCCTGGAAGTGCCGCTGCTGCAGGAATGCGCCACACCTTGGAACTGAATAACTCAATTTATCTAAGTATCTACTTCCTTTCAAAAACTGTTTTAGGAAAGTTTCGATTTGAAGCAAAATTTTGATGAGGTGAAATATTACATAAATTGCAAGTTATGAGTATTGATGCCAATTTGCTTAATTTCTGAATCGTTTGAATCAACAATTTTAATTGGGTAGGTAATGGATAGGAATATTGCGTTGTAAACCTGTTAACACTTATTAGCATTTATTTTATATTTCCTTGTAAAAGTTAAGTTGAAATTAGATATTTATTGTGATAATAAACAGGTGCACCTTTTTAAATAAATAAACTAATGCTAAATAATAAATTAAATTTGAAAGTTTTAATTTATCACAATGATTACATTCGAATGTAATGCTAATTACTTTCAAGTTGCAGTGTAATCTTTTTATCTTTCAGTTCGCTACCCATAAAATGTAATAATAATACAAAGCCAGTAAAAAATTTGACAGTTTTGATTTCTGACTTATAAAAAGGGTGCAAACCAGTTCCTCTGGTTTATGCTTGAAAACACCTTGTAACGGTGAGGATGCATCTGGTTATCTATGTAATTTCAATTTGATTTCGTTTTTGTTTTCTTCATTTAAGATTTTTTAATACATTCCAAAAGCAATAAAAAATTAATAATTTCCAACAAGCCATTTTTTTTTCATCAAAATTCTTATATTTTTCCGTATGCGTGTAAATTTGTTCAGATTTTTTTACAATTCCTTATAGGTACCTTAATAAAATGTGTTTTTGTGTAAAAAATCCATAAAAAATGTCACTACCACCGAAAATAATTAAGTATAAATTAAAAATTAAAAATAGTAAAAACTTCTTTAAAACGTATACGTATTGTTATAATTCAAAAAAAAATGAGCTTGTTGTAAATCTAATGAAATGATATATTTGGATTCTCCACAGTTAGAATACCTTTTTTTATATTGATGACCCTTTTGGTCACTTACATATTTTTATACAACGTATCTTATCTAAGACTTTCGAGCTTAATAATAATAATTCAGTGATTTGTCAAGGGATTGTTATAAAATTGAGAATGTACATATTTTTTTCATGCAAAACAAATATCTTCCGAGGACGAATTTTTTTACAGCATTTTTATTGGCAATAATTTTTTTAACATACCTAGGTCTTAAATAATTTAACATTTGAAAATGGCATGTTTTTACGACTTGAGTATTAATTGGATTTTTGAATTTCATAAAAATCCGTTGACAAATATCTGAAATATCAGACTCGAAAGTTTTAGGTGAGACACCCTGTATAGTCTACTACACAGACTATGCCCTGATAATTTGACTACTGTGCTTTGAAAAAACAAAAATAAACCCAAAATATATTAAAAATTAAAGTTTTTTGTAGACATTTCAATATGAAAATATATCATAATTTGTGGTAAAATTTTTAGAGACAAAACCAAAAAACTAATAATGACCACAGAGCTAGTTTTCTTAACAACAGAAAGGTTCAGGTCACACAAGTACTTATCGAACGTGTTTATTTTTTGTAAATTTATAGAGCGCTCGTTGAGAAGTGTTATTTTTGGAAAAAATCTGATTTGCCATAATTTCAAAAATATAGAACGTCTGACTGATGATTGCCCAGAATTCGTTCTGTCTCTAGTCGCTGTAAAATTTTCTAAAAATTTCTCTTCAAGTTCTCCCACACGACTTTAGTTAAGTCCCGTGCAAACAAAAACGTATAAACAAGCCTTCTAAAGTAAATAAAATATTTGAAAAAGCCAAACATGAAAGCAATCATAATAATATTCAGCCTCTGATGTGCCTTTTGTGTCTCTCTTTATGAATATGGAATGGTCCTGGCCTGATGCTGCATTATTCAAAAGTTGAGAGCTTAATTTACCACACCGCGACTATTTAAAATCGTATTAAAAATTAGTGACGCGAAATTACCTACTCACAATCCCAAAAACGATTCAAATTGTTTTCGATCAAGGTCGAAAAAAACCAAAACTGATTTATTTTATTACACGACTTTTGGTCTTAAAATTTGATACAGATGAGTTGGCAATCACCACAACCGATTCCCCGAAAGTAATAATAAATGCGGGAGGGCATTAAACCGTCAAATAATTTAAATAACTAATAGAGCTGTCAGGTTCCACCATATATAAAACACCTCCGTTGCTTTTGCCGACGGCAAACTCAGGTAGGTTGTCGGCAGCATGTTTGAGTAGCCGAATTTTTTATTTAATTAACAAACTATTACCAATGCTTGACTCTCCAAATAGAGAAAGTTCCTCAACTGTTGCAGGCGTAAATTTATTGGCCGCAAATAGAGGCGGCAGATAACAAGGGATAAACCACCCCTGCTGGACCTTTGTCCAGCCAAGTGAGAGATTACTTCCCGCCGTGGGATTATTATGAAGCCACTGGACTGGTCTCGAGAGCCACTTTCCGAGATGATTCGTCCACATTTCTCGAAATGCATTAATGATTTACACCGAATCTTTGTAAGGAGATTAAATCCTTAAATCTGATTTAGGTCCCGAAGGGCACCGCTAACTACATAAATCACGGATTATAGTGTGTTATTTATCTATTTTTAATTATTTTACGTGTGATATTACGGCACAACAAATCAATTCGATTTTCACAAAAAAATTCAAGTTTTGACTTATTTATGAATTTTGGGAGTGCCGCCGCTGTACAAGCGGCCAGTGCGGCCTTTTACGGCTACAGTATTCAAATGGTAATAATTTATGGCAGCTACATACACATATAAATTAAAATAATTAATTGCATATTAAGAAAATCGGAATATTGCATGCCTGTAATTAATAGACTGCTAAATAATTTATAACATATACATACGTCAAAACAATAAACCTGTAACTCAACACATTCATGGCATGATGTTTTGTGATTAAGTGCACATTTTTATCATGAAAAGTGCTAAATGTTCTCAACCTTGGATTCGCACAATGGAGACATTTATTTCTGCGATTTCTCGAGCCGGAAATTTCATTCGTTTATAAAAAGCAAATTAGACACGCATCTGATGCAAATTAGCGTCTGGTGATTTATGGCATGGTCTTCAAATCCAGTCATTTAATTTTGAACAAATAGTAACTAGAGATAATCTTTGATCATCTTTAAACCAGGGATGAATTCACGAAAAAATCTCTTCTCAGTAGAGGGTTGCTGACAAAAACTGGACACACTTTGTCAAACATGGAATGGTAGAATAGTCTAACAACCGCAAAATATCTTAATAACTTTTTTATTTGAAAACTCAACCGTGCAGGTCTTTGAACACGACCTTTAAATGAATGAGCTAAGCTAAGGGTTATGATTATGGTCAGTTGTAACTTTTGACCTATTTTTTTATATCAATGGACCGATGATAAAGCACGTAAATAGATAATGCTCTTAATTTCAAGTGTCGCCTTTATGTCTGAAGTGCGTCGATCGATAAGAATCTGCTCTAGAATTTAGTGGACTGAGGCAAATAATTTTTACAGCTTGGGGGTGGAAACAGCCTTGACGGCCAATGTTTACCCTTTTGAAGTGAGTGGTGTTAATTCGTGTGATGTCACTCGAATTATGCGTAAAAATTATCACTTGTGATCGCGAGTAAACAGTGAGGATGTCCTACCTGATGAAGTGGCCGTTGGAGGCCTGCCTCTGTAGGTCCAGATCAATTTTGAAGCAGTTTCGTCCCGATGATTAGCACAAAACCTATCAGTCCAACACACGGCACAATCGCACAATTAATTACAATGTCCCTATTGTCAGAAATAATGGCAACATTGGCGACATAGGTGTAAATGCGTGTATCTCACCGAAAAGCACTGAACTCTATGCAGTTGTGGCATGGTCCCAAGCTGGGTTTGGAGAAGGCATGCGCAAGGAAAAGCTCCCGTCCGTGGCCAATGGCAGGCGGAGGTGGGGCCTAGGGCATTATCTACACAAGTTGTGGTTCGAATGCTGAATGGAAACGCCTCTTGATTGTTATGTTAATTTTTTGTCTCTTATTCTTTCATACAGGTGTTTTTGAATTGTGCTGAGTATACTATTTTTTGTGTGCATGTTGTTGTTGTTGACAAAAGGCATGGATGGAAGCGAATAGCCTCTTCTTCTCCACGGTCGCACCATCAATGGGTGTCAGTTTCAAAACTTGAATGCTGGGAGCTGCTCGAGTGGCTTGATGGTATTGTGCCACTTTTTAATTAACTAACTTTACGCGGATTATCATGGGAAAACCACTTCGCTTAATTTCATTCACGACCTCTCGAGACACGAGCTTCAACCAAACGAAAATTCATTTTTTTCATACCAATTAGGAGATAAGTAAGAAGGTGCCAATTGCTTGCCTTGGAAAAATTAGGTGTCAAATTAATTAAAAATGTGGGTGTTTATTTACGCGCTTTATTTTTGTAATGTTGTTTGGGTTGTGGCTGAGAACACTCGTGTAATTTCCTTCATCGCCGCTGAAAGCAATTGATTGTTGCTCCACGGTAAAAATAAGCAACGAATAAGCGTTTTGTGTTTTGAGGAGTAAATATTATTATTGAGTGGCACTTCATGTGTTCACAATTAATTTTCCATTGACAGCAGTAACCCGTCCACGAGTATAACAAATTAGGACAATATCAATAACAAGAGTTTATTATTTACCGAATAGTGCCTTAACCTGAAAGCTCTTTGAAAAATCCAACATTGTATACAAGGTATTTATAGCAAAAGGGCATTATGCGAGTGGAAGTGGGCTTGAAAAATCCGATTTCCTCCCTATAAACCACCCTCACAAGAAGAAACGATTATTGCAAGCAATACTCAACCCTAGTATTAGAAGAGTTTCGTTCCATTTTCTTTTTAACTGTGAGAGCAGCATTGTGCCATTGTCGGGTGCAGATGTTACGTATTCCAAGAAGGTTTTTGCGGTTTTTTAGGCTAGTCTAAGTGGTCATTTTACCGCCACGGTGTAGACCGGAATTACACCATCAAAGACGAAATTGTGTTTACACGCGTCAGTAATTAAAGTGGTTGGAATTGATTAGGCGGAATCGACACCGATCAAACAACCACCCTCGTCACGATAAACTGCTTACGGCTCCTATTACACTGGTTTACAACCTTATTTAGGAAAGGCCCGAGATAAAACGGACCCTAATCAAGTCATAAATAGCATATGGTGGAGGTTTGGTGCAATCGCCCAGGGACGAGTTGTAAATTTAACAAAATTGGAGAAATTGTTGAATAATAAAAATTAAAAAGAAAATAAATGCAAATCTACCTTGTTTTAGCAACTTATTCTTTTAAAATTAGGTAATCAGCACTTTTATCGATCTTATTCTAGTTAAGTTTTATAATACAATTTTCAAATACCTATACAAAGTTTGTTTGCTAATTTTCTCAAATTCTAGCTCTTACAGATTTTTGGATCGTTCTTTACACTGGAATACTTGTTTTTTTTTTCAAAAAATGTCGCCATTTTAGAGATTTTTTTGCATAGGTAACTTAATAAAAATTAAAAAAAATAAAGCTTTAAATAAAGCTCTCAATATTTTTTTTTCTTTCTGGAAAAGTAACTGTTTTGATCTATAAGTACTTAGAGCTGGACAGGATTTTTAGGAATTTGAAAACTTTATTTAGCAGAAATTAGGTATTAAAATCTGGTAATTATTTAGGATACATTTTTTATTAATTCCTACTGCAGAAAAAAATAAAAACATAATTTTTTATGCCATAAATTCTATTACAAAAACCTATTTCTAATTTTATTATGCTATTAGCTGAAAGTAAGTCTGAAAGACATTGTCCAAAGTGGCTTAACTAAAATAATGCTATGCTATTGTAAGGGCCCATAAATCTTAAGAATTATAAGACAGCGGATTAAAAAAAAATAAGTTTAAACTAACAAAATAACTAAAAAACTACAAAGCTTAAACTCAAAAAATACTAAAAAACAGTGAGAATCAAATTAAGAATTAAGCGATCTACTAAAACTGTATTAGAAACTAAAAAAACTAAAGAACTGGACAAAAGAAACATGAATAATTAGAAACAAAAAGACAGTTGGTATACACTAAGAGTAAAAACAAAATAATGAAATTAAAATTGCAAAGAGAAAATATTAAAAAACTGGGAAATTGAAAAAAAATATAATTAAGAGAAACCACGCAAAACTGAAAAAAAACTGGGATATGAATATGAAATACAGGGAAATTAAGCTGAAATAATACTGAGAATTATAAAAAATGTGTGTTTGAAAGAATAGAAATCTAAATAACACAAAATCTTTAGATGTAAAACTAAAAAAACTATTAAATTAAAAAATGACTTGTAGGTATTCTTTTTAAACTAAGAACTAATACAACAATAAAACAAGTGTCCCATTTTTGAATTATGGTGTTTAAAGCACATTTAGAATACAAGTCAATTTAAGAATTCAGGAAAAAAAGGTTATTAAATCTTTACATTTTTAAGAAAATAAATTTAATTCTAGAGAACTTTCCTAAGATCCAGCATCTAATCATAAATGAATATGTCTGGCACGTGAAAGGCAATTCAAGAAAAATCTAAGTTAACCTGAGATTTTTAGGTTGCTCGTTTTATAAATAACTTTACTGTCTTTTTCAGTACCTTCGAGTATTAGAAAAAAATTACAATTTCAAAAATAAATTCAATATAGTATGTTTTTAATGTGGGCTTCTATGAACCCACATGAAAATTCAGGATTTTTTGAGTATTATTATATTTTTTTAAGTGAACCAGTTAAATTCATTGGTTTCTGGACTAAGTACAAATATTTACAAAATGACTGCTTTTTGTCTATAAGTAAATGTAAAAAAACACTAATAGTGTTATATTTTTATTAAAAAAATGTATATTTGTATACCTAGGTAGGAAAGACATAGTACTCTCTTCGGAGTGGAACGATTTTTTCACGGCTATATCAGAAAATATTCTATAAATAATGTAGGCAGGTACTTTTATGAGAAAATTTTTTCCAGGAATTTAGTTACAATTTCAATTATGTTATATTATTCTAAATTGGATTTGGACTGTTTTGTTGGTTTATTTTCGGCGCATCGTGTCTTCTCTTATATTTTCCTGGATCGTTCCGCCGCCAAAGCTCGTTTGTTATGATTCGCGACTTCCAAGTCGTCGACATTGTCATTGATTAGGTCGGGAATTCGCTGGATTTTCGCAGGAAAACGAAGAGCCATGTCAGTAACGCGCCGGGGTTTCGCGTGCTAATGACCGTCCTCAGGGCGTGCGCCATGTCACTTGCATCCATACCACACTTTGCTCTGTTATTTACATGAATAAAGGCTCCGCAAAGCGATAATGGGGATTTTTACTATCGCATAAGTGTCTGCAAGTGGATTTATTTGAATAGAGCGAAGGGTACACATAGGGGAGATGTGTAATCACCATCGCCGACAAGATGCATGTTTGTTGTCTTCTTACTTATGAGGTGTTGGCAAAGAGATTAAGTCGAGTGAATGGCGCGCTGTTTTACAATTGTCCCATTCAATGTTTGTGATTTTGATTATCTTGCGAGTGGTTATGAAATGTTTGCTTACATCTCCATACTGTTTAGGGGGGCGTTTTTGTTTACCGCCCAAATTAACAGACTCTTTAAAGAGAATTATCGATCGATAATTGACCCTTATTTCCGCCACTTGCACAAATTTAACCCCACTCACTAATTAAACCAAATTTTTTGACAACTTGTCTGTTGTTAAAGTTTAGAGGCATTCTCTTGTATAAAAATATGATCGGGACCACTTGCGGTTAAAATTTTACCTGTTCAATTTCGTCCGATTGTTGGCGCTTTTTCCGTTAATAAATCTGTTATCGTTTTGAAAGCCCGTCGTAAGTAATAGATTAGAGTTAGCACAATGGCATCCAAATAAATTTCAAATAGGGCGAGATATAAATCATTTTCGATCAAGGAATACTTTTATGAAAAGGTAGAAAAACATTATGGACGTTTCATCAAAGCACATTAGCGATTTATTGTGATAAGCAAGCATTGGAACGGCTGTGTATTTTTCCAACTTTGATAATATTTCAATCAAAGTCCAGTCCGTCGCAAACAATGATTTGTCGGAATAAAAAACCACTCACTCGACCACTGGTCAATAACAGCTTCATTGCCTGCCATTCAACACTAATGCACCCGCTTTATGGATGATGCACCTGTCGAGGGACGAATTTTACGATACGCCACTGAAAACTACTCTAATTTGGAAAAATGTGAAAACAGGAAGCGCTTTTTGCGACCAAGAAAGCAACAAACTTGCTTTATTCTGTTGCACACTTTATTTGAAAATTTTACAACCACATTTTCCATTTACAGCCACAATAAGATTTTATATTAGCAATAAAATGTACATCAGCTGTGGATTTCGCACATTAGCTCGTAAACATCTGGCCGTCTGAACATTTTAATTTGCGAGATGCAAATTTGAAAAAGACAACATGAAGGAATGAAATCGTCGGGATTCCGATGCCGTGGGTGCACCGGAATTTGGACTTAATACCAGGTAGCCAGAAGGTCCCACAAGCGGGAAGGTGGCAGCGCTTTGTCCGAGTAATACCCTATTCTCTAATGCCACACACAAACGTATTGTCACTACGAAAAGACCATATGACAATGTATTATATCAGCTATTCAGCGTATTGAATCTGCTGTACAGTTTTATTCTATTCAATATTTTCAACAAAAGCGTTGCTAAAATATACACGCGTTGCGAATGCCGAAAGGTTTTGTCCTTTTGTGGCACAGTGTTGGACCCATTCAGTGTTTTTGTTGAGAAGGAAGTACGAAATAAGCGGGCGATCCGTGTTTTTCGGGAAATCCGAATGCGGAGGTGTGTGCAGGTAATGGCCCTTATTATCATTCAAAACCGCTCAATTGGACACGAATGAAAAACATCGACTCGTGGACATCCATCAATTTCCTCCAACGAGACGTTTTACAAATTATTCGCGTGGGCAAAGAAAGCCCATAATCGACTTTTTATCATTTATGTAATAATCACGTATTTACATACAATAACGCGTGACTTACGGGTCGAACTGACACGATGCTAAATTGCTTCCTTCCACGTGAAAAACGCTAACAAATTACGGGGATTGTCAGGACGACAAAATTCCCGACGCGTCTGAGCCGAAATAATATCTGCATCCCTCCTAATGATTAAATTAGCAAAACATATTACATACACGCGTCCATTAGATCGCATCATTTAACTCGGCGATATTTCATCCGACAATGGCGGACACTCTTTCCATCGGTGGTGTAGTGAGACAAACTTTTGTTGCATTGGCACTATTGACGAAGCGTGCCACATATTCACCATTATCATTACGTTATTGTTATAATTATCATCACAAAGAGCGTTATAAGGTAATTATTAAATCCGCATTCGAGATATGCTAATGGCGCTGGAGCACCCTCCAGCCATGCTGGTGCTTACGAAGGGCTCTCGCAGATTATTGCTGTATTATTATTCATTTTTTATTGCGTCCCCCCAGAAAACGAACGCACACCACATTGGCAGCAATCTTTCAACGCCAGATTCGACCATATCTCATAATGGCAACATCTCAAACTGTCTCGGAAACGTTCAAAAGCCAAGACGAATTAACTAAAACCCATATTAATAAATAAATTTTTATAAGGTTTATTGACTGCGTTAAATGATTAAACAAATACATTTCTGATCATAATTTAAAACAAAAACTCAAAAAAGTGTAAAAAAATAAAAAATCACACAGATAAAATGGTAGTGTTCAAATCAACTTTTGTAAAAATATACATATTTTCTACAAGAAAATTAAGGAAAACTATCTACCTGGTATTATGGAAAATTATAATTTTGTGTTTCTAAAACAAATATGAGCAATAGAGGAACAATTATTTGAAAAAGTTAAAAAAATAAATCAAAGCTCAAGGAGATAAAGCAGTAGTGGCAAAATAAATTTTTGTAAGAATGTATTAATATTATCAGTTCTCAAAGTTCTGACTCATTTTGGCTTTTAATTGGTTTCTACAAGAAAATTAACAAAATGTATGCAGTCCTCAAAAGCCCGACTCATTTTGACTATTTATTAAATTAACAAAACCTACCTGAAAGATGGAAAAATTAAAACTTTGTAAAAATTATACAAAAAATTGTAAAAAAGTAAATAAAAACGACGAAGGTAAAGCGATAGTGTCCAATCAACATTTGTGAAAACGGATTATCAGTGCTCAAAGCTCCGCCAAATTCGCAGAAAGCTCTTCCCACCGTCCAGCTACAAAGCCTGGCAGCAAAGAGTTGGCGACACGTTGTCTGGCAAATCGCCGGTATTCCCCAAAACGGTGCTCCAGGTGCTATTGATTGGACACCTGCACCAGAACAATCGCCTCACGTTGCTAGGAAACCGACCATTTGCACGTAAAATCCTCAGATTTGTCAAATCTGCATGCATAGCTCGCTTTGAGTGCGAATACCGGCCGTCATTGCAAAAAATTCAGCAAATTTCGCTGCTCGATTGAGCCCGAATTCGGATGAGCAAATTCGAGCGTGATTAAGGCCGTTTTGTCCAGGTGGTCATCTTCTAGTCCTCGGAAATCGCGTTAGCCGCACCGAGGACAATGGGACAAATATAAGGCGGCCTTTGTGGGGACACATTGTTAAGTGCCAATGGGCGACACAGTTCAGTTGCCGTGAAAAGCGATTCTCTATATTAGCATGGGTTGGACCGAGTGCCCTTCTCATTTTTCACTTTTCTTTCTTCAACGGGTTGATTTCGGAGCCGAGGAATAAAAATATTTAGATAAATCCGCGTATCTCGGACGGGATCAGACGAGGGTCAATCGGGGGAATTCGAGACAAGCAAACCGACAATGTGAGCATTTTTTGCGGACCCCTCACCATCCTCAAATTGCTTATCAGATCGAGATAGAATCGTAACATAATCCGCAAAACCTTAAGAGTCCTTTGACGTATAATCGACAATAAATATCTAGATGATAATTGTAAGCATCGATATGCGGAAGCCTTCTTTATTCTTTTTACATTGTGCCAGCTAATAGGATTTTACACGCAATGGAGGATTTCTGAAAGAACGGCTATGGAAAAATAACAGTTTGTCTGGAAACCTGGCGGTGGAAGTAATCAGTACATTGAGAGATTAGGAAATCTATTATAGAATGTTTTCGCAAGCTTCATACAACATTTGCTCCAAATAATCGCAAGTTGAAATGACTCACAAGTGAATAACAATCACAGTTTTTGAGCCTCACACAGCAGCTGAACCAAGAAAAGTTAGCAGAACATTCTTCAGGTCGTTAAATCACACGAAACACAGACAAAATCTCTGTTTTCAGAAAGGTGGTACCAACAGTGAACTAAAAGATAAAACATCTATCGGTTTCCACTTTTGTCAAGGTGCCACAAACAACAAAAGAAGACAAAAACGAATTGTTTTGCCTCTTGGAACCGAAAAAGTTGCATTACCTGCACTGACAACTCGAACAAACAAACAAAACGAATTAGTCGCTGAAATTTTAAGATTTACAATAAATTAAATTGTTCATTTCGATGAACAAGAATTGCAAAACTCACAGTTGAAAAGATTTGATAATTAGCACGAAAACATATCAAGCGAGTAAACCAGCAATTTAAAAAAATCAGAAAAGATTTTTTTTCTTTCTTCTTAGGATTTTTGAATGTCTTTGAGAAACCTTTCCATATCCTACGTTAATAATAATTTAAATTATACAGAGTGTTGCCGCAAGAGTTTCGTAAATTTGGAGATCATGACACTTTAGATTTTGTAAATTCTTCATGAATTCATAAGATTAAACTGCTCGCAAGAGGCTGTTAATTATTATTATTTAAAATTCTTCAATATTTTAGCTTTTCATATTAAAACCTTACCTTGTAAAACATCGATTCGTTTTACTGTTTAGAAAAATTTTTTAATTTTGATTTTACCGTATTATAAATTTTCACTTAGAATAAATTATACAAGATCGCTAATAAGTATGGATACAACTTAATATTTTTAGAACGGTTTATCCTTGAAAGAAAAACACTTGAAAGTGTCTAAATTCTATCATCTGAGAATTTTTAAAATTTTTTGTCGTCATTTATTTTGAAACTACGAGACTATCTTGAATTTTTTTAAATGACACAAAGGGTGAAATTTAATGAATTCTAAAAAAACATTTTTTCTGAATCCAGTAATGTAACTATACCCACTTTTATTTTTATCAAAAGGTAAAAAAAATAACTACCAAAATTTTTTTTGGATTTCAGGTTTTGAAGACATGAGGTTTTAATTTTCTATACTTTTGGTACTTTTCGTTAATTTTTTTGTATAATATTTTTGTTAGATTTGTTGCAGTTTTTGCTTTTAATAAGAAGCATTTTTGCAACACGTGAGCTTTTACAGATTTCTTCGATAATTTTAAATCAGGTTTGGTGTTGTCACCTTCGAAACCTTTCGGCTCGAAAACGTATCTTCTTAATTGATTTCTTATTATCCATCCATCCAACTTTCTGGCACAAGCAATTTGCGTCAGCGTTGCCTTCCGGTGATTGGTATCATCGTTCAGAACCAACAATTCTTTGTTGGAACACCTGTCTACAATGCTTAATTTCATACGAATTTGCCCGTCTGAATGAAATTCGACGTAAATGGCGGAAGGTTGAATGAGAGGTCATCTAACCATATCATTGCATTTAATTGTTGTTTAAATATCTCCGGATTCATTTACAAACACAAAGCGATGATTTAATTATGTTGGAGTCAGGGGTCGTAACGGTTTCGCTCCTCGTTGTAAAAAAACTTCGTCCTGGCGGAGTTTCAGTTAGATCGTAATTGATACTTTATTTGTCGATAATTCATGGCCATGTGTTCGGAATAAGGGCATAAATGAATACGTAATGGGAAAAGTCAAACGCCGGGCCATCTAATTCGCATTACACAGAGGAGATACATGCATTGCGCACGCCCCTAAATCTTTTCACATTTTAAACCAAATCGAAACGGTCTGATTCGCAATTCAATCACAAATATATCGATCAGTGTTATGGTAATTGCGATTTGCTGTGCCCTACAAGATCGTTTATGGGAATCTGCTCTTATAAATCATGGCGTAAGGGTTACGCTGTGCCCCAAATGAATATGGAATTGGTCCGCGAAGCGACAGCACTTTTGTGTTTGCGACCCTCTAGGGTTATGACTCCATATCGACATTTTTTCCAACAATGGGTTTTTTTGATTCTCTATTCATTGGTATTTTTTATTCGGCCAAATCCTTCCCGGAGAGGTGTTGGGCGTACATTTTTAATATACGATTTAGGACCATTGTAGTGAATGTGGTGTTAATGGTCGGATTGAGACGTTAAAATTTCAAGGTTTGCCGGGACGGTGTGCTATTTCATATTTATGGCCAAATTGATGACAAGGAAATGCAGCTGAATGATTTCATAAATTCCGAGAACGGTCTCTCTTTCGAAATTTACATGAGAATAACGCCTTAATAAACAAACTTGGCCTTAGTGGGTGAGACAAGCGACTAAAAATTCGACGCTTTAATTGACGTAATGCTTTCAATGCGAGCTTTTACCTCAAACGACCGAGCTCATGCATATTTAAAATTAGGTGATAAATGGACTGATGGCCCGGGCTTGTAACAATAAATTTTTACCGGTCTACCATCAAATATTTACAGATGGACACGTTCTGGGCCAACAATTTATGGCCACGAAAAAACGAACAACAGTTTAGTTGTTTAAAAGGTAATTTTGTCAGATCAAAAAATGTGAGGACTGTTGACTAATTGCTTATGAAAATTGAGGTGATTTTGTTAGGCAAACAAATAATATTATTTTTATTTCATATTTGCGTGTTTATTTTGATTTGCGTATATTTTCTATTTATAAAGCTTTACTCACAAGATAATTTAAAGAAAAAATATTTAATGAACTACAGATAACCGGTAAAGCTCTTGATAATGTAAATTAATAGAATAAACAACCATTTAACGGCTTAGTGGTGGATGCGCAGATGATCTCAACTGAAATATTTTTTAGGAGGATAATACGCGTAGCTAACTCAGTAATTTACGATCTTAGTTTTTTAATTTGGAGTCTGCCGGTTCATTCTTTAGGGTCAACCAGTTGTAAAAGGGAGACAAATCTCAGGCTCATCTTATTTATATTACAGGCGACCATCGTAATAAAACAACTGGTTAGTCGGTTATTGTCGATGCAGAAAAAGTTGACACGGCCGTCCCTTACAATCACTGACAATGAGCTTGTTTGAGCACAATAAGAAAACAACGCTGCACACTGCAATAAAACTAAAATACGGTGATAAAAATGACTGTTTACAAAAAATCAAACCCTAAAAATTCATTGCAACAAGGGGCCACGCCGTCTGAAAGTATCCACCGCGTGGTCCTTTTTCACACGAACCCGGCGCAACTTTTATGCACGAGGGCCGTAAAGGCCACTTTTGCGTTTAGCATACCTCGATCAATCATAACTAATGTGACGTGACAGTAAGCATGGTACTTTGTCTATTGTAATCTGCCCATTGTTGTTTGACTAACCGGCGCTCTTTCCAGCATTTTTTCAGATTTTATGAATTACGTTTATACAGTGGTGGGTCATTACTTATTTTTCCTGCGGCGTTTGCTAATTGCGCATTGTGTCGGGGGGCAGGTATGAGTTATGGGGGGCCAGTTAATTGTTTATTTAGCCATTTGTTACAAGGCGACGTATCGAGATAAAATTTAAAGCATTTTTAAAACGTCGCTGTAATGGGCAATTAGTGAGCGAGAATGCGGTGTATGACTACCGCATTACCCGCACTAAAAGTCGTTATTATGTAAGAGTGCACATGAAAGGACTCCGAGTGTCTTATCTGGACGTGAGCGTTCCGTGGTTTATTTTTCCATAAATAAAAAATGGAGTAAATTATCGGGACGTCATTTCAACTAAAGAACTAAACAGGTTGTGCTTCACTACAATATTTTATATTTTATTCGAATTATATATGCACATACATTTAGCCTTTGTGAGCTGCCGCTTTTAAAATTGGGCACACTATTCAAGACTAATGGAGAAATGGTAAGCTTCAACAAAGCCGCACCAGCACAGACACAAACAACATTTCCATACCGAGTGTGAATGAATTTTAATTATTTGCCAGGAGTTGATCATTAAATCGGACAACAACAGGCTCTATCAAATGGAAAATGTTTTCGCAAAATCAATTTTCTCGCCTTCTTTGATCTAAACAGAGGTCGGGGCGCAAAGCGCCAAGGAATAGGAAATCATAGATAAACGCAATTATTTTGTTTACTAAATGCGAAATTACAACGAGAAGTGCGCCAGAAAAATACGACTTATTTGAAAATTGGCACAAACTCGCGGAGGAAACTTCTGCTAGTTTGACTGTGAAAAAAAACATAAAAGCATTCTATTTTTACGGACGGGACACTGCACAAATTTTTTTTTCTTTATGGGAACGTGGTACCAGTTAAATTGTTTGCAACCCATAACTAGAGCTACATTTTTAAAATTTGAAATAGGAGCAGGAAAAAGAAATACAAATTAATGACGGACGGGACATAAAAACGTCCTCGCATTTTTATCGTTGAGTAATTGTAATAAATAATAAAATTCTGTTGATTTAAAAGGCACTAATTCCAACAACTATTTTTGAAGAAAAAGGTGGAACCTGTGGAAACTTTTGAAACCACGAAACCGAAGAATAAGTCAGTGTGCTACGAATGATTAATTTACTTTTTGTTTGCACATGACGGACGGGACATTAAAAATCTAGTGTGCGAAAATAGCTCTAAAAAATTTATTTAGACAGGTTTGAATTATTAAAGACTCTTACGATATTAAAATTAGACAGTGGAAATTGAAAATTCTGGGCTTTATTTAACAACGTATGAAATAAGTACACATTTTATGTTTGTGATAACGGACGGGACAGCGAAAGTTATAATGATAAAAATAGTAATATTACTAATCAATTCTCAGCTGGAAAAGATTTATACCATATCTTATACATAAAAAACTGTCAGAATATGAATTAATCTCGTCTAATTTTCCCGTTAATGTGATTCCCCTTGACAATGTGACAGCATCCATTCCGAAAATCAACAATCGATTCGTCGGATGATCGGACGTTAAAAATGTTGACTTTGATGAATGAAATAGTTCCACCTCGAAACCCCGCATCTCACGACAGACTCGCCGGCGACGAGCCTCCACATGAACCACACCTGAGAATGTCTCAGCACCCCCACTGAGCATATCCTACTTCTTCACAGGCCTCAGAATGGCCGTGAACCCTCGTTTTCCAGCGATCACGCTGAAAACTTTTTAATTGTAAAATAACAGAACAACCCTTCGTGCAAACACACAATCTTACCTGACTTTTTGTCACAATGAAAGGAATTATTAGGTCATCCCCTTGCAACAATCGTAACGAAACGAATTAAAGCGATGGTGGCAAACATTCCCAGCATCCCTGCAGTTTCGGTGGTAGAATTCGCTATTGATGGGTTTTATCGACGGTGGCTTCGAACAAATACCTCCCGGCTGGAGAGGGATGACAAGCTGGGCCGTTTTTTCAGGCGAGCGAAAGGGTGGCCGACAAATTATTCGATCGGTAATTAAGTGGTGGGATTTTTCAAATGGCCAGTGTTTCAGGAAAATAAAAAAAATTTATTGTGATGCAAACAGCGTGTAATAAAAATCGTAAAAGCATCGGGATATACATGACAGGAACTATAACCATTAGAGTCGTTATAAATGCCAACAGTTACGGGTTTATCTTCACAAAAGGCCAACAAAAGAAAGCAAATTCGTGATTTGCCGCGTCAAGCAGTGGGCTATAAATGTCCATACGTATTAAGGCCATTCAAAGAGCCTGTTTGAAAGCTGCTTTCTTATGTGTTTGAGGGATGTATTCTTTGCAGACAATCGGAAACGTTTTTAGAAAAGAAAGCAAAATAAACTGCAACTAATTTGCATTATTAACACGCACTGTTTTGCAAACCAATGACTACAACACTTACCGCCGCTCAAATTGATTTTACTTCCTCGGAATGGAGTTATTAAGAGGAAACAAAACCCTCAAAACAATAGTATTTCCTCACTTATCGATTTTGAATAGATAACTTAAATATTTGTAATATTTCTTACTTTAATATTTTATTTTAAATTTAGGGATGGAATTTTTACATTTTAAAATAACAGATACGTAAGACACAAAATTCATATTTTTATTACCTAGTCATTAAAAAATAAATAAAATATGTTGAATTTATTTTGTAAATCCTATATTTTGACACCATAGATGTCATTAGTTTTTGAGTTGTAGTGTCATTTTTTTTTAATGACAACCGACATTTTTATTTACTGTTTTAGATAGTACACATCTCTAACTTTCTGGCAGTAAAAAAATGAATAAAAAAATAAATGAAAAATTAAAAAAATAAATATAATAAAATAAAAAAAATATAGGTATTGACGATTAGATATTATAGACATTATTTTTTTTTATTAATAAAATTTTTATATAATTGTAAAAAGAAAACACTTAATATGACACCTAGACACAAAAAAATAAATAAAAAACAATCGCTTGTTAAAGCTTCTTGTGTACTACTCTTAATAAGTTATATGCATAATATATTACATAATTTATTGACTTTCTTTTTTTTACCAAAAAAATAAAAATTTGTACTATCTAGAGCACTATTCAAAAAAATCTCAAAAATGACATCATTACGCAAAAATGAATGACGTCAGAAATATCAAGAGGTGAAAATATAGCATCTAAAAAATAAAATCGACTATTTTTTTGAAAATGACTCGTGACAAAGATCTGAAATTTGGCGTTTACACACTCTGATTTTTTTATTATTCTGGTTTGAGTAACAAAAGAGTAAAAATCCCCTCCCGCTAAGCTTTGTGATTTGGTCCATGCGAATAATCTATTGTTCAGAATTTATTTGTAATAAAGTATGCAGCTTGAGTTGTATAACATCTAAATTTACAACCAGAACCCTGTCATCTAAAAATGTAAGTTAATAAAAGAAGCAGTGATCTTGCAATAAAATTTTTAATCCAGATATACAACTGAAGGTTTTAATTTAATTTTGAAATTTTTACTGAATAAACTTATTGCTTGTTTCCTATCGTAATTCAAGATTAGATCAAACGAAACCACGGATTAACTTTCTGTTATTGCTGTTACAACGAAGTCAGTGATAGTTTATGGTGAAATGTGTTACTAAAAACTACTATTTTACACAACTTATTTGAAAAAAATGATATTATGTTTTCGGAATTGTGAATTTTCAATTATTGTGGTGTTGGGAAATGACACAGCGGGAAATAAATCAGAGTTATATTTTTCAAACAAACCGAATTGAAATTTCGAGTAGATACAAAGCGGTCGTTCCTGGAAAAAATCGGTGTGGAAGAAGTGAATTTTGTAATAATAATCTTTATTTGTTCGCTTCTGCGAGTCCTGTTTGAAGTGGTTTTCGGCTTTTTTCTCCTAATTCGTCGGAGGACACCGCGTTGTCCGCCAAGTACCGAAAAATATTAAATAAAGCCACACTACAATCAGATCGTTTTCTGAATGGAGGTCTCTTACAACCTGTGACAAATACTGAGCGTTCCATTCTGTAGCCTGTGTTAGAAGAATGGCATTGAATCGGAGTTGAAAAAAAGAACATTCTGTATCAATGGCAACTCCCAATGGAATGTTCCAGCAGGTAGGAGACGCGCATTCAAGAGAGATATTTTGTTTTCTGTGAAAACTGACCACACCTTTTGTAAGATCGAATAGTTCTCTCACACGTTTTAAGGGTTTCCGGTTTATTGTTGTTGCATTCTTCACCGACAACATTGTTACTACGGATTGTTTAGCTGATGCTCAACTTGGATCCTTTCCGTGTCTAATGTGGCGTGATTCAGCAAGTTGCTAATAAAGAACATTATTTCTAAGGCTAAATTGGGTATTTTCGAATTAAGTTTCTTCATTAGCCGGTGGCCGGCAACCGGCCTTTATTATAAGCCTCGTTCAATAAAAATCGCCTTGGAATGTTCGGTGCCGTGCAGTCTGGTGAGGAGAATTTGTGGGCGCCGACCTGTCTAGGCCCTTCGGAACACCCTCTCCGGGCTTCTTTATGGCTCGCAGGTGGCTGTGAATAGCGTTCCCTCCAAAAATTCCCCAAATGTTTTTTATGATAATGGTTCATTCATGCTCACACTCGCTCATTTATTATCGCCGGACAAGACATGAGATCGCCTCGAGACACCTCTGATGGATGTCCTCCACAAGGAGCAACAACCTTAATTAGCGAGCGAAAATTAAAACTACCAGTTTTTGGTAATGTTCTTGGACACGTGCAAACGGCCAAACTGACACATGCAAGTTGGCATTTATGACAGAACAATGGGGTTTCGGTTACTGAACTAACAATGGTTTATTAGTGAAGTGCTGCTGCCAGTCAGATAAGACTTGTTCAATTTACATTCCAAAGCAACTACAATGACTCTCGAGAGTGGACATTTTACATTCTACGGGGCCCACTTACTTACACATGTTCTCTTCTCTCTTTTGTACCACCTATGCCTTGATCTACTGCCCAGCCTGACACATGCATTTACCTTCTATTTATGGATGATCGTAATTTTCGGATTTTCATTCGTTTAAATGTTTTTAGACAGCGCGAACAATGCACAGAAAACGACGTAAATACTGATCTGGCAGAACAAGAGGACGGTTCATTTTAAATACCGCTTTTTACGTGTTTATTTATAAAAGGTTTTGTATCCGACGATCTTAATGGATTTATGTGACCGGACCTATCACGGTAAATTTCAGACGAGATTCATTATTTTCGCGAAACGGAAGGCCAAAGGTCAGGAGGTATATTCCTGCATTTTTTAATACCAAAGTGCAAGAAGCCTTACTTTTGACCTGTTTTAAAAAATTATACAAGGACATCTATTTATTATTGAGTGTAATATGGTCCAGGTCACTAAGCACTAAGTCCAAAATGCTCATTTTTGAGGACTAAATTCTTATGTCGCAATTTTACCCAACATATATGAGCAGTTATTTTGTTATGAAATTTTTTATTGTGAGTGATTTTATTCGATTTATAATTAATAAAAGGCATTAAACATGGGTTTAAAGTTTTTTATTCAATATGCAACTAAAATAAATTAAGTTCCTGGAGTAAATTAATGTCTAATGCATTGAAATAGTAATGAATTTTTTTTAAACAATTTAAATCGTATATTTATTTAGAAGGAAGATTCATTGTCTTTCGTAAAATCTTTAATAATTTGAACATAAAGAAAAATTTCTCTAATAGTCGTGATATTCTTCTGTGTCATCAAGTCATCGTATTTTGCTTTACTGATGGGTTTGCGGTCATTCTAAGTTGGAGCAGTGATTGAAGCAAATTATGGGCTTTTTTAGTTTTCTCCTTAAATTGACAGATTAAAATTTTTTTCTGAAATTTGTTTTAAAATATAATTTTCTTATCTTTGCTTTTTTTTAAAAGAAACCAAACAACTTCTGTTTATAAAGCATGTTCGGAGTAAAATTAATGTTGATTTGTTTTGTATGTCCTTTAATAGTTTTGCGTCTTTCATTTGTAATGAACTCAAAATTTAATTAAAGAAAAAACATTCATGTATGCAAAGTTAATAATTACACTTTGTTTTTACTGTAATGTGGTGGTACAATAAAATAATAATAATAATAATAATAATAATAATAATAATAATAATAAGAAGAAGAAGAAGAAGATGAACAAGAAGAAGAAGAAGAAGAAGAAAAAGAAGAATAGTAATAACAATTTCTGATAATTTAAATTGGCAACTTCAAATTTTAAATTTTAAACAAGTCTTCTAACTTTATTAAAAGAGAAATTTTTATAATTTATAATAAAATTAGCTCAGTCGTTAGAGGTAAAAATCACTATTTTCCAACATAGTCACTATGTTTTCTAAATAATTTGGACTTACCTTATACTTTCTAGCTCTAAAACATTTCACTGGACTTATTAGCCAACGTGATTTTTTGGTCAAATATATTTTTTTATTGGTCAAATAAATTAATAGAAAAAAAGTTTTTTTCCCCTAGCGAGATTGGATATCAATGCAGTGGAAAATATTTATTTCATATTTTTTTTCTCTCTTTCAAAAGGTGTAAAGTGCCTGAGTGTAAAACTTGACGAACCCTGTAATTTTGTAATTTTTATAATTTTGTAATTTTTGTAAATAATGTCGTTTGCAGGATTTTAGGCTTTGTTTTAAACAGAATATGTATTCAATGTTTACTTTTAAATATTATTTATTTTTTGAAAAAAAATGGACTGTTGTTTAAATAATCATTTTTTTATAAACTTTTAATTCTCATGACATGAGTATCGAAGCAAATCAGCTCATAGGTTTTGTATTTTGCTTTTTAATTATTCCTTCAATGGGGGTTTCCTATAGTTTGTGATGAGTTGATTTAAATTTGAAAATTGTCTCTTGTGCTTGGTGCCTGCCACCCAAGTCGTCGATAAGGCAAAATTAAAAATTCCGGAGGGTGATTGAAAAATGTCGGTCCAACATGCGTATCAACCGCGTTCAGTAAACACAATTAATCTTTCTCATCCATATTGCAAGTCTCATCGGCGAGCACCCCAAATTAGTGATGGCACATTAATTCTATAGCCATGCAAACACCATGTACTATCATCTGCGCGGCACCCTCTCGACGAAACCGCTCTTAAAGCTACCCCAAATAGAGGCCATTTTGGTTCAAGGGTGCAATATCACTGTCCGAACGAATTAAACTTGAACCTGGTTGCATATGGCCCGGAATTATAACGCTTAATTTCGATGGGGCTTCTTTGAAGAAATTCGTGCCGTTTTTTGACCGACTATTGGGGCGAGAGTCCCCTGGCCTGGGACGTGTCGGATGTTTGCTGGTCGGATTAATAGTGTCTATTGAGCGTGTTTTATTTCATTGTTGGTATTTGTTGTCTACTTTTGTTAGGTTTGGCAATGTGCAAGTAGCTCCTTTTGTTGGCTATTTATTTTAGTAAGCTCGCTGCATTCATGGGTTTTTTGCTGGATTAGTGCCCAGTGTAATCCGCCTTTTCAGGCGGCGGGATAAACGATTGACCCCAGTTTAAAATTATTTTATCGTTTGGTAGAAAAGAACGAATGAGGTGTCGTGGACTTGAAGCAAGGGCGTTACCTTTGAAACAACTAATAATTCATTTAAAATTATTCATACTTTTCAATGGGCGGTGCATTTACGAGGGAAAACAAAGGCTCCACATATGTAGAGCTGATAAAGGACAGGGTTATAACCGAGTACAATAACCACAATAGCGCAAACACGTTTTAACATCACAATGGTCAGATTTAATTTAATCTGGCATTTATAGCTAAAAACTTGCAGGGCTTCGATGATTCCGCCACCCCTTGACCGCGCGTGAAATACGATTTGTTTGCGGCGAATTCCCGCATTAAGATTTATTTTAATTAAATTCATGAAAGCGGACATCTTCACGTAGCCCTCGAACTGGTGGCGTTGATGACGGCCACCCCTCTTACTTCAGCCTAATATGATTAATATAATATGAATGTGAATTGATTAAGCGAGAGCCGGTTCAAGTGGGGTTCAATGAGGGGCTCTGAGGGCTCCCGGATTAATTGCTGTAACCAAGTTGTGGTCGATTCTTGCGTTTCTTTGCGCGAGATTTAATTAATTTTTCGATCGCGCCAAATCGTGGGTTTCGCATCACGTGCTGGAGCTTTGGAGGCGGCGGCGGAGCGAAGCACACGGTAGCAATCACTGCCACCGCATGGGGCCGCTTTTGTCTACGCATTCCTCGAACCGATATCATCATGCTCACTAATTGCCGCATATTATATTTTCAATTAACACGATGACAGTTGTGTTTTTTACAATGGTTCTCTTGATATTGCTTCTTGATAGGATTCTCTTTGCCTTTATTCCTTAATGCAAGAAGACAGCAACACTCCCGCTCGACATACTTCAATCCTTTCTACAGATGAATGCTTCAAATTTTCCAGGACACTTGGCCATTAGGCGGTTATTCAGCCACAGAACAAAATACACTGCTTCAAAGAATCTGCATAAAGCAAAAAGTTTAAAACATTTCAGTCTTCAGAGCTCATACTTTGATTAAACACTGGGAGTCACTGGTATCTTAGTTACAAGGTGTGGGTACATAATTCGTATATCTAGATCTATTTGAAAATAGTAGTAATTTTTTTTTCAACTGGCAGTTACGTTTTTTTAGTAATGGCTTTCTATTCACAAAGCAGCAGTTTATTTGTAGACAATAAAAGAAGTCTGAAAAATTTATATGTAAAATTTTTGTACTTTTCTTCTCTAGTAGACGAAACCTAAAAACTCATTTGGTTTAATTTGCATATAAGTATCGAAAAATAGCTCTTTCTGGGTATTTTCGTACCCAGAAAAACATCATAAGTTGGAGAAAATGTATATGAATACGATTTTACTGAAACTAGCAGTGACTTGACTAGATAAACTGAGCCGTACACATTCCACATGGTCAAATATTGTGTTTTTTTTAAATAGTTAATATATTTTTATATTTTTTATTTTTGTTTTAAGATAAAATTAAACATAATACAATAGATATTTAATTTAACGATTTATTTAATTATTTACTATTACTACTTATTTTAATTTAACGCTTTATTTGGCGAACCTTATAGTATCTAAAGTGTAAATCATTTTTTTACCGACTCTATTAGAAAACCAAATATTGCATAAAAGTACGTCATTTTCTCCTGCGGGAAGAATGTATTTTCCTCCCTCGGGAGAAAGTAACATTTTGTCACGGAATATTTGGAAGATGAAAAAAATTTTTTTCTGACGAAGACGTTGAAAAAATCTTACGTATAACACTGGAGAAAAGCCTTTTCTTTACATTAATTTTTATTTATTTATTTATTGAATAAAATAAACAATAAGAACAGAATAGAATAGCTTTAACTATTCAACTAGGTATATGAAGTTATTCAACTTCACTTCAATTGAAAGTTCATAGAAAATCTACAAATACTAAAAAAAAAAATAAAAGTAAAATTATAAACAATTTAGAAACGAAAATAAATTTCGAAATTACTTAAAAACTAAAAGATATAAGAGAGAATTCTATAAAAGATGAAAGGCAAAAAAAATTAAACAGAAAAAAAATTTTTAAGTACATTTATTTCCAACAGTCAGCTAATTCAGTTGAGCAAAGTTAATTAATAAAAGCAAATATTTAATTTTGTTTAAATTACGAAGGTTGGTTTTACCAGTGGAAATGCTTTTGCTAGATTAAAACTTATTCTTTATTAGGTACAGAGGTGGCGATGTTAATAATAAACGATAAATGACAAATGACAAAATTTTAACCATCTAGGTCTTTAATTTTTTCTTTTACATCATCATGCTTTTTCAACACGAAAATAAATTTGTATTTGTTTAGTTAAGCAAGGATAGTAAATAATGAGTCTATAATTTATAAACGAAAGCACAAGCGTTTCACAAAGTTTTTTTCAATGTTTAAAATTTAAGATCAATTGGTGTACAGAAGTTTAAAAGCGAGATAACATTTTTTTAATAACAGATGACATGTAATTAGTAAATTCTAAATCTTTGTCAATTATATTGTACAAGACTTTGAATATCAGTTTTCATCTTTGGGCGAAAATCCACGTTTTTTTTTCACTTGGTATACAAATAGCTATTGATTCTTTGGACAAATTATGGTTTGATTAGAAGTATGTATTTTCTGCAATCCGTAAATTAATACATGTTTTTTACATAGCTAACGCATTTTTGATGTTAAAGTTTATATGCTTTTCTAAGTAATGTGATACAGTTTTAGATCCTCCAAAAAGTATTTTTATTTTTTTGTGGTTTTTGGAACTTGGGCAAATAAAATTAAGTCTCTTTGTTTATCCATCAACAAAATTTTATTTTAAAGTTCATTTAACGAGAAGTTATTATCTGACTATTTGGACCTATAGAAATAATCAACAGTATAAAATATAAGGAAATATAAACATCTATATTTATACAATCTCTTCTATAAAGCAGTAGTTATTTGAAAGTATGCAATGACAATGGATTAAATATTTTTTTCTTTTTAGTGAATGCGAACTAATTCTTGCACTGGTGAATGTATAAGTTCAAATATCTTTGTCATTTGATTTGTTTGTTTAAAAAATGTATAAAATGAAGTAATGCCACATAAATTAAAGTGATAGTACTTTGCTTTTTATGTTATACCTTACCGATCTTGTTCTAAAACCTAGAATCCATCAACAGAGTACTTTGGTAGCCTCTTAAAAGTTAAAATGATGTTTTTGAAATTGTTAAAAATAGTAATTACATAACAGATGTCAGTAATGTGATAAACATTGAGCAGCTTTTGCATCTGCTTTTGATATTCCCGGCGTAAAAGTCCTTACTGCCCATGTCATTCCATTCCGGTTTCACGAATCGTTATTTCCTTGATGGAAGTATCCCATGTCTGTTGGGCAACGAGCACTCAAGGCCGCTTTGGATGTCCGTCCGAGAGCAATGTTTGATCCACAGGTGGTGTCCCGAAAAGCTCGATTAGAATCCGTCCAGTTCGAGCTCTTTATTAAACGTCAGGAAGTTTTTTAGTAGCTGATGTGGCTCGCTAAATGAACAAGCAATCTTTGGATCGAAACTAAGAATCCTGTCTATCAATTCACGCCACATAATGGTGGATTGACTTTAAACATATCTGATTCTCTTTTCCGTGCATCAACCGCTCTTCTCTGCTGATGCATGCCTGGCTCAGGTGTTCGTTTCGGCGCTCAAAGCCAGATCCGAGATACATCAGGAGATGCTATCGCAGGACCGTGTTAGGGACATCGGTATCCCCTGTTAGTAGGCGTAGATGGGCCATTGTTATGTAATTGTATGTTTTTTGTTTGAAATAGCATGTCGGGAACGCCTCGAATGTCAACTGGCTTCGGTGCCACCTGGGTGACTTCTTCGAGGAACACTAGCCTATTGTGCAATTTTTGTGTTCTGGTGGAGACCATCAGCAAATGTAATGCATTATAAATACGCTCCTTCAACACAAAACGCATTAATTCTGTACAAATATTTATGGTTTTATTGCAGCAGGTGAGAGAGTATTCGGCCGTAAAGCTGAACAGGGCTCGCGACTCTCACACCTCGAATATTAATATTTATTATGACTCGTTCGGAGCCCCGGGGGGCGCTTTTACGGCTACTGCCCCCTCTCTTTTAACCTCCCCGCGACTTATTCACAATAGGAATTCCACGTATGGAAATTACCTTTTAATTTATCACTCATTTTTCTATTGTCCATTTACATCGGGGTGTTAATTTTATTTATCTCGACACGATGGCCACTTGTTTTTCGGCAACAAACAACCTTAATTCAGATTTTATGCCACCGGCGAACTCCTCCAAGCAAAAACTTTAAAATCTCAAAGGTAATAAATTTGATGCGACCCAAATTTTTCCGCGATTTATGCTTTCCTAACTCAAATCGAATACTTCGATTATGATTTATTCGGAAACGTTAATAATTCATGACGTAGTAGTGGTGCAAACAGCGAACATGGACTTACGCAGTTGAAACTCAATAAATTTTGAAGCTACAAGAGTAAGGACATGAAATACACACTGATGGTAAATTAATGAACGTGAAAAATTGTTCCGGTCCAAGCTCTCGATTAATAGGCGCATGAAATACTTCTTGTGTAATTTTCTTTTCAAATATGGAAAAGCCGACATAAATTTCGAATTCAAACGTCCTTAATCAATGTGCGACTGTGCTTGTAACCATAAGTCATAACACTGAACAAATTTAAAATATTTTATCATGTCGCTCCTTTATTGAAGGAACATCTTTCACTATGTAATTCTTTAATTACGCAAGTTATGGTGTCTGTACGAGGCATGGTCAATAAATATTGCCACAGGATGATCGGTTTGCCAGTTTATTGTCTGCAATGATTTTTGTAAACAGTGAAACCTCCGAATAACGGACACCTTTTCACAACGGACATTTTTGTAGAAACGTAACAAAACCTATATTAAAATTCATCTCCTATTAGCGGACACTTCTCCACAACGGACAGTTAATCACCTGAGGACACCTCATCGGTGTCCGTTGTTGGGAGGTTTTACTGTACTTAATTTTTTCACTGTGTTTATTGACGAAACCTCGTATTTTTTTTATAAAATAAACTTGATTGTCTTTTGACGAAATTAAAATTCACGCCGCGTCCGGATTTAGTTGTATAAGTTGTTGATTTTAGCTTCCAAGTCCTGAAATTATTTATTGTTGTAACGCTCTTAACAAAAAATTAAATATTTGTCGAACCGATTTAATTGTAAGTGTGGAACTTTAACGTTACATTCGAGACAAAAATTGTTATTGACAGAGAGTTTAGAGGGATTCTGAAAAGCATTAAATATGTAAATGTTTACAAACCGAAATTCTCATTTGTAAAGGGTGTACGTTAACAACAAAAAATTATCGTCAAACATCTATAGTTCCCGTTCAAATGGTTGTAGATAATTGAAATTGATAAAGCAGACACCAAGTGACACTCGCGTTTCAAGTGAAGGATTTTTAGATAGAGCTGAAGCCATAAACAACCCGCGGATTAAGCAATCTCTTTGATCCTTCGGTGGTTAAAACAGATTACTTAATTACCGGAGAGTCTTGATAATTAGCGACGGCGAGTAGAGCGGCGGCCATTTTCTAATTACTCCGCCATTATGCGCTAAATGACTACGTTACACATGGCATTTTATAAAAGCTGTGCAATTACTCACTGAATAGGAAATTATATTTAAATTTGCGAAGCCCCGAAGACCACCAAAATGTCTCAGAAACATTACTTCTAATTAACGAATCGTCAGTGTGAACCCATTGATTGATTGGAAAAGTCAAGAACGTATGAAAGGGAGCCAATTATTTTTGCCGTTTTGTTTCTCGCAAACAATTTTATTGAAAGCGATTGAAAGAAAAGTGTTGGGAACTTCTGGAAAATTAGCGGGAGAAGGGAATGCGATTTAAAATCAAAGCTACCGAGTTAATTGGCATAAAGGGAAGGTGGCGAAGTCAGCTCCCATTAATTAACGTACAAGAATAAATAAGTTTTTAATGAATTCGACTAAAGCACGGCGAAAGCGTTTGAAAATAATCACTTGAAAGCGTAAACTTTCCGATAAAATGTACGTTTTAATTTTGGAGGGTTTCTGGTTATTAATTATGACGAAACAAAGTTCGCTTCGGGGCTTGAGAGCTGGAATTTTATGGCTTAAGTCGGTTGTTACATTTACGACAGCAATTGACTTTTGGGCCATAACTCATATTTGGCGTCCTCCGTTAGTCCACTAATAAAATTGTCACCGCTGCTGAAGAGATTCGGTTATTACACCGCATTAGGACTTTTGTCTGCAGATTTACCTTGTCAGGTACATTGTGGAAGCTAGACAAGTTTTCTACGGCCATAATGCCATTTATGGCCCAAAAAATTCGCGATCGGGCATAAAATCGCCAAAGTTTTAGAGGCGAATCAGCCAAATAAAGTCATATATGGCATAAACAAATTTCGAGAACAAAGCCGGGCCCCAATCCCGGCCAATCTCGGAAACAGTAAAATCTTTTCAGAGTCTGTTTAAAAGTCAACTCGGGGCTGTAAAGGCCGGACAATGGTTTATTGCTTCATTGTGGACACAGAGAAAGTTCAAAGAAATATTTTGTTGTGTTGTAAAATAGAAGGCTTTTTGCCATTGCTATTATAAGAATTTGACACGGTCCCGGAGTCCGTCAGCCGCAGATGGGCCCAACAGTCACAACACGTTTGTCGCCCACAATAAAACGAATTATTCTCTTTACGTTCACTGACAATCGGAGAACTGTTGCCGATGAAATTCGGTCAGATTTTTGACATCAAGCCAACGAATTCCGGGCGACAAGTGGAGCAAAAAATTATCATTGCATTGCACTTAACAAGATTTTGCTAAACTATCAACCAAAATTTCAAGTAAACCACAATTTTCTGAACTAAAATAACTGTAGAACCTCAATACGAAATGCTACAGCACAGAAAAAGGTCTTTTGTTGTTAAATATGGAAATAATCGCGTTTCTTCTCCACCAGCAACTTACTCGATTTGAATTTTCAAGAGCGAAATTATGAAATTTTTCATTCATGAGAAGTTCGGCACACAATCGATTTGTACAAACATACACACGCCTCATTAATTTTATTTTTCACAAAGCTGAATCCACCCTGGGTTTATTTACATTATATTCGGTTGTAGCAGCAGGATGTGTGCCCCAGTGCTTAAATATTTTGGCAAACTATGAAAATAATACAATTTCGGGTCATAATCGGAAGCGGGCATTATTCAGAAGTGTGTGAAAAAAAATAGTTCAATGGAACGATAAATGGGTGCGTAGGTATATGTTACATTTTTACAATAAAGCCGCCACTTATAAAGCAAAAGGACCGAATTATGTAAATGTGTGCTCGTAGGCTCGGACCTTTGTTGGCTCCTTTATCAGAATATTACACTTGAGTTGGAGAGCGAAGTTTCCCAGGCCATAATCAGCTTAGTGCATGTTATAATTATTATTGTAAAGGGATTTAATAAACAAGCGAACCACAAGCACTGATTTTATCAACGTGCTGCTTATCAGACGGAGCTTTGCCTGTGTAAAGCAGAATAGCCCTTACAAATTACTCCGGTGTGTCAATACAATCGTAACCTAATCGTTCGATCGCACATTTAACTTTCATTGTTAAAATACACAATGAGTGTTTGCTAACCAACGCAGCACATCTGGTCCTAACTAATAGCAGGACGCAGATCTCGCCCTTATGGAGGGCAGCCTATGACCCACTGATCCACGTATTACATAAATAGCGTATGTCGACGACAAATCGCCCGTAAATCGATTGATCCTTGCGACAGATAACATTTCACACAGACACACTTGAAATTAACCGACGACCATTCATTTAGCCAGCGCAATTTTGCGATTTCAGCACCTCTTGATTTATCTGTTTACACAAAAATTTGCAGATTGCAGACGTAAACGGTGATGCTCAAGGAATTTTTTGAATAATTTCCTTCTGTTGTTAATTTAATTATTTTGCTTTAGTGGATAAGTATTGGCTTTCACTGATTTCTTCCAAGCAAGTGTAAGACGATACGCTTTAATTCTTGGCGTCCGCTTTTGTTGTACAATTATTGCGCAAAATACCCATTGTGGGGTCGACAGGAGTCGATTCCAGCTTACCTATCTACGAAAATAATTAATCGGTTGTCTTTCAGACACGCGTTAAGTTTTATACCAGGTGCGTTTGTTGGCTTTTTCGAGATTATATAACTCGTAATTACAGCACTATTGTGTTGATATGTTTTCTGTTTGGTGTGGGTAATTACAAAGGTAAATACAATCAATTTGGGCTATAGTTTAATAACTGGAAGGAAAACATATCGTCAAACAATGGTTGCTTAAACCGTTATGTAACATTATTGGCAGCGCTCTTGCACAGTTACAATTATTTGATGCAATCAAAAATTGCACAAGGATGGGGTTCCGGTCACAATAATCGAAACTTGATTTGATGCCAGGAAAAATCTTGCACAGTAGCCAGCTTCAATTAAATCGAAGTCGAGTCGTTGGAATGAAATTCTTGACTTTTGTGTGGAGCACAGGAGCCAAATGAAGTCTTTTCAAACGGCGGACAAAGCTGTTACAATGGCCTTTTGACCAGGGGCGGCTCGTTGCCAATCGGATAATTTTAATCCCCACTTAGTGTCTCTCTTTTTCGAGTTTTCCCATTTTTTAAATTTCGAAAAATTATTATTATAGTAGTATTTAACTATAGAGATGTTCTAATTAAATTCAGTGGAAGAAAAAAACGGGTGTTTGACGAGCCGCCCCTGAAGACTGAAGATCCTACGAGTCATGTAGTATTCACCTGCACTAATCTTCGTTATAAACAAGACCACAGATCGCTTGTATTTTTGAAGAATGTTATTGTAGTGCCAGGCATTGAAATAATTTACTTTCCAAATTGATAGGTACGGCTCAATCGATGTCAAAATGTTGCTGGCATTGTTCATCACGAAATTATTACGGAGCATTGTTGGCACCTTTGTGCTGCTTCTGTATAATAACGAGCTTCTTTCCTGAACATTAGTGAATATTAAATAAATTAAGAGCACTACAAAATGTTATTCTGTAAAATGTTTGATCGACATTGTTGCTGCATTGTGGTCTAATGACAAGGATTGTTCTTGGAGAGATTAGAAAGTCAAAATTGCAATTCATGGATGATTCTGGGAGGGGTTGCTGGAGGGACCGAGGGACGGTTTGTCGAGCTAATTTCCTGGCAGCGCGCTTCTCGCGGACAATCGCGTCATTAATCTTTGCACGACATCAATGTGCTGTTTTGTTGGGTTTTCGGTTTAAACACACGTACAACACACCGAAAACAACCGGTGACAAGTGACAAGCGATAGATTGGTTTTTTAGATTCCCTCTAATGATTACCAGAGGGTTTTGTAACACTCCTTGGCCGACAGGAGCACTGGATAAGTTCAGGACTTGACACACAATGCTCTGACAGACACTGATTCCTTTAAAAATTAACAACCAAGAGTTCAAAAAATTAAATTCTCAAATTCTAGAACTAGTTAAAAGAAATCAGTCAACACAATAGTTTGCGTTTACGTTTTATAACAATCATGATATTTTGTCTATTTAGCTATATTGTCTTTTTTCGATTTTCTAGAAATTCTAAAAGTACGACAGCATAATAACAGTTCACGTTTTTTGTTTTTGGTTAATTCTGGATTTGGAACTAGAAATTTTTAAATAAGAAGAGATTTTATTATGGAATTTATTAGGCACTTTTCAACAATTGAGGAATTCAAGTAAGTGAATACTTTAGTGGTAATCATTTAATATTTGGGAGCGTCTATGCCGCTTAAAGTCAATTTACATTTATCGAGACACGTCCTAAATCAGCGTGAAGTCAACTTTGAGAGTTTAACTACCTCAACAAGAGGATAATGAAACATTTTTATTACTCCTCTTATTTACAATCAGTAAGTCCGTTTTAGAAATTGTTCAAAGATGCCGAGGCCGGGCTTTCCCCGAAAGCTGCTGGAGGCCGAGCTGGGCTAGGAGAGAAATTGGCGACCTTTTGTGCGCTAAAGATAGGATTAAATTTAATCTGTGGTTGTAAATGACCCCAGCCGCTTGATTTTGTGTGTATTTTTTATTGACATCGTTGTGTGTGCTCAGTGATTATGATCGGGGCGCCTGACAACAGTTGCTAGTGTGAAATTTGATCATTATTTAGCGCTTCATTCTCCTAACCAAACTTAGAACTTCACACCACCTACCTAACACAACCATCACATCTATGACATTCTTTCCTCGAGAAATCTACATAGACTCCAACTTCAAAAATGATCCTTTGAGGAATCGCTAATTATTTTGATGTATTCTTGCAGTTTCAGGAAATACAGGTGTCCGCTTTGTCAACAGTGAATTAATCTCGCGCACAATGCACCAGTCCTCGCCATTATTGCACTGATGACAAAGACATATCTGTTCGCTTCAGACAATTGCTGCACTTTGTCACAGCATTTTAATATAAAATATTTTCGACTGGAAATTGATGGCGGAGAGATATTGTGGCTGAGGTGAAACTGGTGGTGATTTAAAGTCGTAAGCCGGCGTGATATATTGTGGAAATTTGCCAAAGAATAATTAAGTGATAACATTACCTTTAAAGTACGTGAAATATCACGGGACGGACCATACGTTTTACTTACTTGTGGCTAATGGAGGTGCGAAAGAGATAAGCGGATCACCATCGCCATCACCTATAATTTTGTATTTAAAAGATTTCCGGAAGAATTCGTTTTGTGCAAATTAATTCAGTGCTAAAAAGCTGTGTGCAGATTAATCTGTAGCACGTCTGAGCGTCAGTATTGTGAGATTCCGCTTTTGAATAATGGTGCTCGTCTCATATGTGAGTTTCAGACACAGTCTTCATAATTCCAGTTTATGCGAATGTATGCTTTCAATTTCAATATAATAACATTCTGTCATCTTTGTGTAGATAATTGTATGTTAGCGAGAGATAAATTCGGTAACAAAACAAGTCGGGCCACAATGTGAATCTCGAGTGAAATAATAAGATGTTGGTTATAAAGGCGCTAACTTGTCAGCTCGAGACTGAGAAAACAAACCGTTTTGATGCTGCTGTGTCTCTTATAATGTATTACGTTAATCCCAGTTTTGTCTCTCATGACTAATTCTCGCGGCTTTCCTGATCATTTATTCACGATTCACATCAAACAAATCCGCCAAACCGAGGCACAAAGCGCTTTATTCCCTCCTCAAAAATCATTTGCGCACGGCTTATTCACACCATTTTTTTCATTCTACTCTCATTTTGACTAAGATCCAAAACATTTAATAGTTTTATCGCATCTCAAAATTTTATTAGTGATTTTACAACCGCATAGTGTAAATGCACTGCCACCCACACGAGCAAGCACTCTTTTGTCTTCGATGCAGATCTGCATAAATTTCAACATGTTATTGATGGGTGATAAAAATTTAAAGGCCGTAAACCCCACAAAAGAGCGAGAATTAATTGTGGTTACAATTTTTTACACGAAAGCTTGAGTTGGGGTTTCTCGGTAAGTGGTAATTCGTTTAACAAATTCTCAGACGGTCTTATCACAAAGTAAACACTTTTCGGTTACTTCTTTGCATTGGAAGAATGAAGATAACGAAAACTTATGGGATTACAAGATTTAAATTTTGGATTACTGGGCGGTAGCTATAAAATTGTCTACCTGACTTCACTTAAGCTCATTACTCGGGTGACAACATATTTCGGAAAATCCAACGTTTAGAGAAAATTTCTTCTTGTCTCTTTCCTTGTCAGAGATTGCAAAAATGCTGGGATCAATATTAACTTTGTCCAATTACACGGTGACATCCTCCAAGTGCATTAATTACACCCCACCCTTTTCTAAGAACCCTCCTTGCGCGACCATGTTTTGTATGCAATGAATCGGCAAATCCTGCAGTTTCCATTCGTGAGGAATTTCATAATTGCAAAAACATCAACACAAAGCCAAGAAAGATTGTTTAATTCGCCACCGACAATGTATTTTCTGTCAACAATCATTTCAATCACGAGTGATTATCGAGTAATGAGTTCGACTCTGTTAACCGTAATATTGCTGGAAATTGGCATAATCTCGAGCTGTGAAATTATTGACAGAGAAAAATATTGTTAGAGCTATTCTTCCATTGTGACATCAACAATGGCAATGAAAACCTTGGAGTAGTTTTTTCAACTAATTTGCATTCATTTGCATAAGTTTACGAGGGAATTGTTAATAGTTTTCTGAATTATTTTGTCACCTTTGTTCAATTAGGAGTAGAAAAACCCCAAATTAATTGTAATTTGAAGCATCAATATTGAGGCACGATCGTAAATTGCTGAACAAATTCCGTGGAGGTGTCACAATTTATCACCGGCATCACTCGAAATAATTTGACTATATCCAACTGTTTTTGATATTGTCAGTATTTTTTAATAACAAGTGATAGCGCAACGAGTCTTGAAGAAAAAATAAATAAGCTAGAGTAAAGCTAGCCCATTTTCTGTTGGTACTTTTTGAGTTGTTTTGCTCTTCGGAAATATAAAAAAGTGATGTTGTAAAGTGGAATTTCATGTGCTTAAATAATTGCTCTTGTAGATTAAAAACAAATTAAATTAAAACTTGCTTAATTAACCTTGGAAAATGATTTTCAAGTCCCAAGTTGTTTCACAAAAAGTCTATGTTGTATCCCTTTTGCTTGCAAGTATGTCAGTAGACCTGAGCGTTATTTCGAATCAATCGCCTGATAAGGTCGAGCTGTAGGGTCCACCTGTCTAAATCGGTCTATTTTTCAACAATAAATGGATTAGATATTTGTAGAGATAGTAGAAAACACCCTATCTTAGTTTCCCGTTTGACAAAAGCGCTCTATCCTTCGGATTGGGGCGAACATAATGGACAATCGATCGAATGTCCGATAACATGAGTTCATTACGTGATAACGTTACCTATAAGCTCAATACCCCAATCTCAAAGATTGAATTTACTCAGACATAACGGAAGCCGAACCAAACATCAATCTGCCATTTAAAAAACCGCCAAAAATAATTAATTTTCATTGTTAGGATCACTTTCAAACCGTATTGTTTCAGTAAGCACCCGGTGGCACTTAAGGATTGAATAACCATTCCGTCCCTTTAAGACTTAATATAGCTTCGTACAATAGTCAAAGTCGAAAGCCACAGTATTCATTCAATTAATTTTTCAATTACTCTTGTCCAATAGGGAGCAAATTCATTATACAAAGACCAAAGAAAATCGAAATAAAAGGGTTGCAGCGGAGAGTTTCTTTGAGGACATTGTTTTTCCAACGGGAACAAACACAATTGTGCTGTTTTTGCAATTGAAGCAGAACTTGGCCAACTTTTCGAGCTTTCCTAAAGCTGCAATTATTCTGCAAACGTAATGGCTCTGAAGGAAGGGGAAAAATCAAATCAGCGAATGTCTTATATTTATTTTATTCATATATACAGTGGCATACAGTGAAACAAATAAACAATAAAAATAACAAACATCTGCATTTGCACTATTGATGGAAAATACAGGATACACTTCTGTGTAATATTGACGACCACAGCGATAATAATTTTAAATTAGAGCTCGAAATCCCGGTTACATTATTTACAAAAATCAGTCGCAATTTACAATCACAGAACATATAAATGAAGAAGTATAGTCCACCCGTTGAGTGAACTACAGCACCTAACAATATTTACAAATTTACACAAGCAATAAATAACGAATCAATACATAACTGGGACCGGCCTGCGGATGTCCAGCTCTGCGGACGCGGGACTCGACGCCGGGCTCGAGGAGGCCGAGTACATCATGGGCGAGGTGGGTATGGTGGGGAACATCCCCATGGAGGTGGGCTGGAACGGCTTCGGCGTGGTGGGATACAGGGACGAGTACAGCGACGAGTGCAGGGAGGAATGCAGCGAGGAAACCACAGCGGGCTGGTGGTGGTTCTGGGCCTTCTCCATCCTCGACATGTCAAACGCCGGGTTGAAGTAGGGATACGGCGAGGTCAGGGCCTCCATGGGCGAGAAATACTGCAGTTGCAAGTTGGGGAAACCCACCCCCGTCTTGAGCGCCGTGGGCAGCGGGCCCTTGGGCTTCCGCCTCGGCCTGTACTTGTAGTCCGGGTGCTGCTTCATGTGCAGGGCCCGGAGCCGCTTAGCCTCGTCGATGAAGGGCCGCTTGTCCACCTCCGACAGCAGCTTCCACTCGGCCCCCAGCCGCTTGGAGATCTCCGAGTTGTGCATCTTGGGGTTCTCGAGGGCGATCTTGCGCCGCTGGATGCGGGACCAGACCATGAAGGCGTTCATGGGCCGCTTGATGTGGCCCTCCGACTGGGAGGCCGGGGGCTGCTGGCTGCTGCTGAAGTCTTCCATCATGCCGGTGAATGGGTATAAATTAGACATCACAAATACACATGAACTTGGGCGAAGCTGGGGAACGACTGCTGTTGGGTGTCGGTTGTTAAAAGGTAGTTGTGTTTCAACGGAAGGCGGAGTTTGAGGATAAGAGAATCGGGAAAGGGGAAACCCCGCCTGCTTTTTTCTCTATTGGCTGATGCCACCCCACTATTCTACGGCGAAAACCACACTTCATTATTTCTTTGTTTTGGTTTTTACTTGCTAGGTGCCTGTTTACTGATTTTCGGATTTGGGTTGGAATTATTTTATCGGAACTGCGTACACACCGAAATGTGGTAAACACGCAAAAAGCATCTTCTATTCAGAATTGGATGGCAAGGTAATTTTTATCAAGATAAACATTGGAAAAGAATAATATTTTTAATAAAAGTTACAATAAAAATATCAAACTCAAAAAACATCGTATTAAAATTTTTGTTACTACAGTAAGTCCTCGACTAACCGGCTCCCTCACGAGCAAATTAATTTGAAACAATTTTTTTTACAATAGCTTTCTAGTTTTGTAATCATTAGAGCAACAAGAAAATATTATTTATATTATTATATAATATTATTTATTATATAATTATATTATTATATTAGACATCGATTTTTTTTAATTAATTTAAGGTCGTATTAAATGTTTATACAGGTTGCTCAAAAACTGGCGCACCAACTCAGTGGGAGCTTAAATTTTGAAAAAAAATTTAGTCACATTTTAAAACATCTGCAGCTACAAACTAATTTTGTTAACTTCCTAAATTTTTATATTTTTTTAATATTTTCATGTTTTAATTATTTTATATTTTCCCACTGTAATTCATTTTTTTGATACAGCAAAGTGTGTCGGATGTGTTTTTAGGCAACTCTTGCAAATTTATGCCTGTTATTTTGTGTAATTTTGCGCCAAGATAGCGCAAACTTTGATTGGATCGATTGTGTGTCGAATGTGTCATTTTGTGAGCGATGATGCGCTGAAACCAGTTCGAACCCATAATCTGAATAAGTCGAAGTCGTTTGTGCCTTGAAAAATGAATTAAATTCGACCGAAAACGCAAACTTCCCAACTCGACAAAACATTTTCTAACACACAAGCGCTGTGCCTTGGAGTGCACAAGTGTAAATTTTCATCATAATGGTGAATCGTCGGCTTTTCAATCGAATTCTGTACACAAATATCTGCAACATACAAGCGCCCACAGTGGATATATTGAAATCTTTTCAATTGCTTTGTAAATTCAGACCACACAATGCGGCATTTGTGTATTTTATTTGTAGCAGTCCACGTTCCTTATGCGGGGGAAATGGGTTACATTTGTTGGATTAAAGATTTTCTGTATGGGAAAAATCATTCAGTTGTACAGTGAATTCTCTCTTGCAAAAAATCGGCCCCCACGTCACCACCACGTACTCCCACCGGCCTAATTTGGCCCCCTGGTGACCGCAGCGCCGCCCCATCGCTTCCACTGTCTATAATTTAGGCCATCAAGCCGAAAAAATTATTTTACACCCCTTGATGGAAATGTCAGCTCTTGTACTGAATTCACTGGACGGTTGATGTAGCAAGGACATAGGACTTTTGTGACCCCAATGTGCTTATTACATTGTTAACTGTAACGGTCACAATACCCTTTTGTTTTCGCACAGTTCGGGTTTATTGTAAACAGGGCCCGAATTACAATGCCCTTCACTCACACACACTACGACAATTCGGTACTCATAGACTGATATTGCGGTTAAGTTATGTAGATAAGAAGTTAATTAGCTACGAATTTGCGACGTGTTTGCCACAAAATTACTCGTTGGGATGGCCTCCATTATACGTTATTCCACATTATGGTGCGCCCACATTTATGCAAAGTATTGTTGACACTAAATTATTTACTCAAATTACATCAGCTTGAACTTGGGTACTTCCTTGCTGGCAAGTGTAAAAATTAGAAAAAAACATTTTTTGATATTACGTAAGTCATAAATTCACAAAATTTTCTGCTCTGGAGAGGATTTCCAAATTATTTATGAATTTTTTTTTAAGTTTGTGTAAAACTTGCTACATTAGGAAGGTAATAATTTAAAAAAATGAAAAACAAATGAATGATTTCAATTTTTTTTTAAATCTTTTCACTGGACTCCGCTACTCAGCGCATTAAGTTTTTTAATTCTAATCGGAACGCTCAGTAACGCAGCCTTTAGGGAACAAGTGGTTATTATTCTTCGCCTCGACATATTTGTGATCGGTGAGTACAAGGGCGAGAATGGTAAGCCGGGACCATCAAGGTCTATTGAACATTGGCGCCAACAATCAGCCCCTGACAGTACGCCATCAGGGCCCTATTCAGGCACAATTTAATTGATTAAAAAAGGATTACGAAAGTTGTAAAAATAATTAATCATTAACCCTTGACAAAAATGTCTCGAGATTTCGTCCCGCATGTACACAATGTAATCTAATGATTCGTACAGGCCACAATGATGTTAGAGAATGCAAACTAACGATCCGTTTCATCGCTTAAAACATCATAAAAGCAGCGGCGGCTCCATGAATATTTCTGCCATCGGGTTTGAACAATATTCCAGAAAACCCGCACGCCGCTGGTGCGGCACCGTGAGAGCCTTTTTTCCCGGACAGGATGAGTAGCGGAAGGATAAAGGAGAGTGTCATCACTCGAAAATGTCGCACAGTAATTTATCTTATTAGCTTTCATTACTCACACTCAGTTTCCATCTTATTCTCCGACGTGAATAGCTTATTATTCGATTAAATTGAAGAAAGATTCTTGTCGCACAAACAACCTCACCCCTTTATCCAGTTGTCACCGATGGGACGTACATTTATCTCTTACCCACCTAATGATTGTTGTTTATTAATTTCATGTACGTAATTACAAATTAATTCTTGTTGTTTGGTGGTTTGCGGTTTTTGTGGCGGTGAGACCAGCGGGGTTCCCACAGTCCACTCAAGTCGAGCACCTTGTTCAAAGCCCAGTTTACCATTGTTAATTCTAAGTCGAGCTTTCGACGCTTACACTTACATCAATAACGCGGTCTTAATGGCCAGGGTATATTTCATCGGGCTCTTATGCCCGCTTAAATCAAAAGGGAAATCAGCGGCCGTTTAAAGCAGAGCACAGTCAAAAATATTTTTTACGGGCGAATGTCACCCACGCCCCACGCGCCACTCGGTCGCTATTAATATTAATCTTGGAGCAATTTGTAAAAACCTACGTTCGACGTTTCGGGGTGTGAGTATAAATTCGCACACCTAATTTAAATTTCAATAAGCAGAGAAAGCGACAATGGACCGTGAGTGATATACACACGGGGTAGAGCGAGTGAGAAAGAGAGAGAGTGAGGGCGTATCACAATGGGCGCTTTTGTGGACATCTCAATCTACGCCCGTGGTGGAAGTGTGTCTAGTTACAATGATACACATCTGCATTTGAAAGAGTGTCAGCCAGCGACGAGTTGGAAATGATATGGAAATTGATTTGTGTCGACAGTTTGCATAAGATACGAGGAGGCGGTGTTTTCACAGATAATCATCCAAGAGGAAAAACATATTTCCCAATTCGTGATGCTTGTGCTCTGATGATGAGTAGCGAACTATTTTTTAATTATGGAAGGGTTTTTCGAATGTTTCATCCACTTTGGAGCTATTTCGATGACGGGAAAGTGGTTTGCCAGATATGCTTCAAAGAAAATAAAATAAAATTTTTGATTAGTTAGTAGGATGTGACAAGATTACAGATTTTTGGAAAAAAGTTTAAACTTTTACATTTTGTGGTCACCTAGTAATATAATACGACGTACGGAATATAATACCGATTACGGACATCTTACTGAAAACAAATCGTTATGCGCTATTACTTTTAATTTAAAACTATTTTGATGTCATCCTATATGTAGAATGATCCGGGGATCGATTGGCGTCGAGAAAATCGCCGAATTCACAATAGTTTTGTAGTTATGAATTTTTTAAAATTTTACCAATTTTTGCATTTATCTGCAATTTATTCAAAAACTATTAGTCGGAGAACAATATTTTTTTTTTGAAAAAAGTAGATAATTTAAAGAGCTTTCCAACGATAATACACTCTATGGGGTTATCTCTGATAGTTCCGGAGCTATTGCTTGACAAATGTTCCGGGTACCCAAAATCGACAAAAATTGCGACGAAAATTGAAAAAATCAAACATCAAAAAATCGAACATATGGACTTTTTTGGACTTTTAACAACTCTAGAGAGTTGTAAAGGCATATATAAATACGAAAAAGTATGATAGAACGAATTTAAAAAAAAATATTTTTTCACTTTCTTGAAGGTAAGTGTTTATTACTCAGGAAATTTTAGCAAAAAAAAATCAAATTTTTAAATCTCGTGAAAAGTTTGTATAATACAGAAAATGAGCCGCTGAATTCAATGGAGCAAACCGCATTGCTCTACGACTTTTAGTTTTTGAGTTATGAATTTTTTTGTTGGATAAAATTTTCCACCATGACAAATGGCTACCGTAAATTTAGGCAAAAAATTTTAAATTTTTAATTCTTGTGAAAAATTGATATAATATGTAAAATGAGCCGTAGAATTCAACCGAACAAACCGCAATGCTCTACGACTTTTAGTTTTTTTTTTATGAATTTTTTTAGTAAAAAACTTTGATCGCCTCTGTAGCCGAAACCGTTGCCCGAAGCGGGTCCGGGTTTAATCGAAAAAATAGAGAAAACTAAGCGCTATCAGATGGTTTTTTGTTCGTTGCTCTAAGTCTTACAGTTTCCGAGAAAAACGCAAAAAAAGTTTCCATTTTCACTTTTTTTCAATTTCAACCGCCAATTACGGCGAAACTATTAGAGTTATCGAGAAACGGAAAAATTGAGGACAACCGGAATAAAAAACTCTACAAAATGGCATAAGACTCAAGGCGATATTTCGCAAAAAATTTTTCAATTTTCAATCGCCGATTACGGCCAAACTAAAAGACTTAGGAGAAAACGCTTTTTTAGATCGGAAAGAGCACATCAAAATCTATGAGACAGAATAGGTTTTATTTGATTCTGAGACACTTTTAAAATTGACCATTTTGAAGGGGGGGGGTGTTAAATGTTTTTTATTTTTTTTATTTTTCCAATTACGACCAAAATATTCAAAAAAGTGGAACTGTTTTGATCCTTACTTATGCAAAATGATCCGGGGAATCGATTGGCATCGAAAAAATTGCCAAATTCCCAATAGTTTTTTGGTCATGAATTTTTTAAAATTTTACCAATTTTTGCATTTATCTGCAATTTGCTCAAAAACTATTAGTCGGAAAACAATATTTTTTTTTGAAAAAAATAGGTAATTCAAAGAGCTTTTCAACGATAATCCACTTCATGGGGTTATCTCTGATAGTTCCGGAGCTATTGCTCAACAAATGTTCCGGGTACCCAAAATTGACAAAAATTGCGACGAAAATTGAAAAAATCAAACATCAAATAATCGGACATATGGACTTTTTTGGACTTTTAACAACTCTAGAGAGTTGTAAAGGCATATATAAATACGAAAAAGTATGATAGAACGAATTTAAAAAAAATAATTTTTTCACTTTCTTGAAGGTAAGTCTTATTACTCAGGAAATTTTAGCAAAAAAAATCAAAATTTTAAATCTCGTAAAAAAATGGTATAATACAGAAAATGACCCGCTGAATTCAATGGAACAAACCGCATTGCTCTACCACTTTTAGTTTTTAAGTTATGAATTTTTTTGTTGAATAAAATTTTCTACTATGACAAATGGTTACACTAAATTTAGGCAAAAAAATTTAAATTACGGTTAAGCTTTTCGAAAAAGTGAAACTGTTTTAATTTTCACCCATGCAAAATGATCCAGGGAATCGATTGACATCGAGAAAATTGCCAAATTCTCAATAGTTTTTTAGTTATGAATTTTTTAAAATTTGACTAATTTTTGCCTTTATTTGCAATTTTCTCGAAAACTATTAGTCGAAAAACAATAGACTTTTTTGAAAAAGATAGATAATTAAAAAAGCTTTCCAAAGATAATACATTTCATGGGGTGATCTCTAATAGTTCCGGAGTTATTGCTCGATGAATATTCCGAATGCCGGAAATCGACCAAAATCGCGACAAAAACGGCAATAATCAAAACTTTGAAAATCGAGCCAGTTGATCTTTTTTCTACTTTTAACAACTCCAAAGGGCTGTAAAACCATAGAAAAGTTCATAAAACGTTGCTAGAAAGTTTAATTTTTTTTTTCATTCTACTACGTCAAAACTATTAGAATTGGCGAAAATAATGTGTAAAATAAGTCACAAAATTCGTTTGACATATCTTTAATAATTCGCTTTTTCATTACTCATACAATCTTCAAAGGACAGAGACACTTTTTTTCATTTATTTCGGATATGGATATACTTCTAGTGCTTAGTTTAGTTGGAATCCACCTAATACTCAAATGGAGAGTTTGACGTAATTATTAGCTACTCTAAAATCCAGTTTTTTTATTTTCTGATAATCACTATTACTAATACTTTTGGCGCTCAATTGAAAATTGGTCAAGATGACTTAATAAAATTTGATAACTCTTTGGAAAAGGCCTGTCGAAGCGAGCGGGTGATGAGATGATGATGATGAGTGGGTTTGTACGAGAAAGCTGTAAGAATCCGTGATGCGACTCCGCCTTCTTCGCCATCTTGTGGCTGGCAAACACATCAATCTAATTGATAAAGATCATTACTCATTGGGAGCATCTGCTCGTTCCTCTTCAATAGTCAATCAGAGGAGGAAACGAAGGCTAATGGTGGGCCCGATTGTAAAAATTACGGCCCTAGCCCCGACTTGATTATAATGGTCTGGTGTGTGTTTGCCAACACCTCAATGATAATTATACGTCGAGGTTTTGTTTGAAATGCGTTGAATGGTTATTTTCTATTATTTGTCGATGTTATCAGGTATGATTGCAGGGTCCGGCGTTGTTGATTGATGTAATGAGAAAATAAATTAGTTTGTCCATTCATTCGGACATGTTTGTTTAAATAAATCAATTCGGGCGTCTGATACGCGTCCAGAGTCGGCTCGGATGTTTATATCGGTGATTTTTTGCGGGGATAAATGGCAAGCAACAAACAACTTAGTGCTACATAATGGACATTATATTCGCTCGGCTGCAAATCCACTTAGGCTCCCTTTTATAAAAATCGAACATTTGACCGGCACACAAACAAATCGACGAACGTCCCGCCCTTTTATAATACGGCTAATAGCCGCCGGAAACGGGTGGCGCTGCCGGCTATACAACAGGAGCTTTGCGCAGCGGCCATTTAGAAAAGTTCCGGAGGTACCGGAAACATTAGCCGTTTGTTGGAAGGTTATGTCGGCCCATTAATCATATCTTGTTCTCGACTATAAAGCTCTTTTGTTGCCAATATTATTATTGATATTCTTGTTTGCTATTTCGGTCCCATTTTCGTGTTATAAATGATATTTGTTGGCACGAAATAGAGATATGTTTCTTTCCGGACTCTAAACTTGTACAACTGCTTCAAAAGTTTCACAATGCCAGGATTTTATTTTTAAAGTAGGTAATGACAAAGGCAACAACTACTCAAATGAATTGCATTTCTGAAAGGTGTCTAATCTACCGGAAACCTTTACACATGTTACGTATTTCCGTCTTACTTTTTATTTTGATAACACAAAAATTGATGAAAAAAATTAATGAACAAATATTTTTTCGAATAAGTAGTAAGAAATTATTAAAACTCAGCGAAGTGCATTAGCACGTTTTTTCAATTGCCGGTCAGGTGCTAGATGAAGCCACGACGTTTTATGAAATTTAAAATTTCCAAGACTTTCATAATAGCTGAAAATGAAACTGAAAAAAAAATTTTGCGCTTTGCTAAAGGAAAATTCTACAAAATAAATAAACAGCTCACCTTAGTTCTATAATTTATTTTATAATTTACATTTACATTGTTTTTTTTTTGTTCTCAATGATGTATCATAAGCATAATATAATTTTTCTCCTTGACCTCAAAAAATTGTATTAAAAATTTTGCCTAAACAGAATTTTTTGGTTTTAGAAGAGTATCCATTTTTTGTCGAATTGCTTTTTAGGCTGAATCTTACCACAGGACTTAGGTAGGTAATGAAACAGTTTCTTAAAAGTAGGAAGGTTCTGATCAGCATTGAAACATTTTCTCAGACATATTGACCTTAAAAATTTACAACTTTTTTAACTATTCAACTTAGGTATTAAATGTTATTGTTTTTGTTAACTGAAATCATATTTGGTGCTTTACTATTCTTGTTAAAGTCAAGAAAAAAAAAGTTACATAATAAAAAATAACGAAATAAATAAAGTTAAATGTCTCTAAATTTCTTAAATGTAAGAGTGGAATTGAGGTAGCATATTATTTATTTTAGTTTAAGAGGTGGTCAGGTTGGCAGTTTTCATATTGCTAAGATGGGGTCTATTTTCTGAGATAAGAAAACACGTCCTTAAATTTGTTAGTCTCTGGTTGAGAATGAGTTGATGTTATGCAAATGGTGCTTTTTATGGAGTTTGATCGCATGCCGCGTCGCAATTTGGTTTGTTCCGGAAGTTCCGGAGTCTTCGTCGGGCCGTTTCCGAGCAATATTGGGCCAGTCTTTCGCTCGGCAGACAATCAATACAAGAGCGCGTTGTCAAATTTGAAAGCCATTGCATTTAAAATCACAAAAGTTGAAAGCGAGAAAAATCCATTACCAATATCTGCATTATTTCTGGAGCTCCTCCAACGCCAACTTACATAATGAAAACTGTGCGCCGTGACGTCCACAATGGTTTCGGCGAGACACTCCAACAAAAGCCCGGTTGTCGTGCGTCTGACAGATTTTCAAAAAGAAAATGCGCGCGGATAGTGTGTGAGCACCGCTGTTCAAACACATCGCGTTTTGTAGTAAAAATTTTCAAATTTAATATCCGGTTAGATAATCCGGGCAAGGCAACCGTATCCGAATCGATCAAATAGAGAAAAAAGCAAAACCAATTTTAGATTCAATCAATCACAAATACATCTATTGACAAAGAACATTCTTGATTAGACGGACCTGCTCCTCGCAGGGCCGGCGCAGGGGAAGGAGGTCCATTGTTGGCGCACAGATTCGTGATTTTAATCAAGGGTACCCTCTTCTCTCTGATATGTGGAATTAAACGTCATTCAGACGATATTGTGCCCTCACAAACAGATTTGCAGCGCGACTATGCAATTTTTTTCTGAAAAACCGCACACATTTTTTGTTTTATTCCGGGATATTGGACGCGAAATTGAGTGAGACTTTCCAGCTTTTGTAATTGGCGCGTGATTGACGCGTCCATTTAATATGTTTGAGTTGGTTTCTTTTTTCATTCTTGTTTCAATTTTTGAATAAGAATGTAATTTAACGGTCACATCCCATGCTACTTGTGTCTTTGTCACACCTTATTATTCGATAAATTGGAGATACACTGTGTTAAATGCAATGTCAGCCTCACAATGGAATCAATTAAAGTTCGATCCGTGAGTTTCTAAACGCTCTCTTCGGTCCAAAACACACACAGCTCCTCCACTGTTCGAGACTATCCCAAAACTAATTTTAACGCTCGGAAATATTTTAATTATGAGGGATGATTACGTCTTTTATTCCTCCCGAAATCCACCAAAATGCAAGCAGTAGTTGCCATTGTCGCTTTTTGTACCTTTTATCAGACACTACAATACCACTTACGACTCCCCCACGCATAAGGGTTAAATCTTCGATTAAACCATAGAAGGCGTCAGAAATCGGGGCTGCGCCCTAGACACGGCCTTTGTTGCCTCAATCAACCTCTCCCACTGATCCGTCTTCTAATAACTTCCAAATGACAACAGCTCCAAGCCATTCTTCCACCTCAAATTGGCTTACACACCAACTTCAAGGTGTTACAGGCAATAAGAAAAAATTTCAAAGAAGACTGAACTTTGATGGTTTTTAATTTTTTTTTCACAAATTTAAAGTCATAGTGTTAACAAATAAAAGTTTTTTTCTCATACATTTTTTTTCATTTTCAATTGGAATATTTAGTATTTTGGCGAAGAAGTGTTTTTTATCTGAATTAATCTACCTGATGAGCGCGGGCTTGGAGCCCTCCACATCTGGATAATTAAGAGGGTGCACACCCGTGTCTAATTTCTCCCAATCGAGTGTTTCTCCCCCGCTATCCGACTGTTTTCATTGGAAACGATTCAATTTACCGAAGCGAATTGTGTTTGAAATTCATCATTTGCATTAACTGTATTTTTGCGAGCGGAGGAGAGAATCGTATCGTGAGATATACATTTTCTTGCAACACAATACGGACTCCTGTGCATTTCAATCAACACAATTTCCGCGGCTCAAGTTTATTTGTCATTGTGTGAAGTTTTATGCTGCACTCACAGATGGCCCAGCCTCCATTAAATGAACACAATGAGGCTTTCATCTGGATTAGCGCGACTCTCCCGAGACGAGCTTCGAATATTTGTTTTAACGTCTGGACGAATTCAAAAAATTTCGAAGAAATCGAGCAAAACCGCGCGATTGGAAAAAATCTGGAACATGAGATGATTTCAATACGCCCATGACATAAAACGACCATTATTGTCATCAGTATCGGAACTGAATAACGTAAAAGCTTCCAGAATGAGCTTTGTTCTTTACAGCTATAGGAAGAAATGTAAAAGTCATACAACAGCGAGCTTTCGATAGAAAAGCTTCATTGTTATGAGCGCGCGTTCTCTAGAGATTCAAAATAAGAAAGCACTGTGGCTGCTATTTTCTGAAAAGAATGTCGATGCATTCATGACGACTATTTGTCTCCATCTTAATAGAAAATTATCACGAAATAATACCGGCTGCGAACAAATGCGAAGGCATACCTTTCATTTGCAACCACAAAAAAGTAACGAGGGAAATTATTTATTCATATTTGGAACAAAAATTACAAACTTTTCAATCAAGGAAAGGCTTACAGGGTCGCTGATAAAGCAGCTAAATGTTCCTTTATTATTTTTTTGAACAATTATTATTAACTTTTACTTATTTTTTTCGTCCATTTCCATTTCCAAGACTAACAAAATTAGTTAGATATATTTTTTTTGAAATAATATATTGTGTATATGTTATATTTATATTCCAGGACTCAGAAAAAACTGTTTTTCTTAACAATATTAAATCCATACTTTTTAGCGATCTTGTATTTAGGAAATGTTTGTTGCTATACAGGATTGCTAAAAAAATGGATACAGTTAAATATTTTAAAAACTATTCATCAACACTTAGTGAAATTTAGTACATGCTTAAAAGTACATAAATTCTATTGTTCAGGTGTTTATCAATTTTTTGTCACTATTTGTTCTTAGGATACAAAGCTAACTTGATTTTTTTGTGGCAAGAGGGAGTCAAATTTAACATTTTTAAGAAGAACGTTTTTTTGTGTTGTAACACATGAATACCTACCTTATTTTAATCTAAATAAAAAAAATCGAATGAAATTTTTTTTGAAAAATGTAAAATTTTGTTAGTATTGAAAATGTTGTCTTTATCTATCGTTATCTTTTTGTCGCTTACTCACTGACCAAACAATAAGTAAAAATTTATAAGAATTGTTAAAATAACACTTTGAACTGAAAAAGAACATTTATTAAACCCGAAATACATGATTTTTATGCTACAAAAGATATTCAAATTGATTCCCACTGACTTTTCTTGGCTTTCTGTCGTCATAACTAACCAACATGAGATTTTTTTCGCTCAGTTTAACTTAAATGTATTGAATTGGAATTGGGTTTTTCTTTTTTTACCTTTTAATAAAAATAAAGGTGTGTACTTATATAAATAAATTGTATTTTATATAAATATAAGAATAATATAAAAAATTATATTTATATAAATTTGGATCTTCGTGCCATTAAAAAAAACTTAAGTCAGCCTTGTATTTTCAAAATATATGATGGCAGAAAATTATATAAGTTTTCAGATAATAGAATTTAAACACTTTTAACTGTTTCTCAAACTTTAAAGTATTGTGGCAACGTTTTTTTTGTACATCATTAAATTTTTATTATGGTACCCCTAAAGCGTAATACTCTTCAAGCTAGTCACTCAGGCAAGCTTATTGTGATTTATTGCAGACTGGCTGTAGTTTTTGAGAACTGATCGGTATCGTAAATATTTTCGCGTCACCTTTGCTTATGTTAAACACAATTATCTGTTGTAAAACTTTGTGGTGTACAAAGAAATACTCTGTGAAACTGTTCTGAAAATATTTAACGGTATCTATACTTTTAAGCGACCTTGTATAAATTTGGCCAAAATTGAATGGCGTTGCGGTTTTGCAGGTCGTGGTCGTTTTGTCCAGATAATGCCATTATCGAAAACACGTTTACGTAACGACGAGATAATGCCGCGTCTCTCCTGCAATTGCTAATAACAATCAATTTACATAGGTAATGGGTGTATCGTTTACTGAATAGTTAATCTATAGTTGTTACACCCCGAGTGTATCAATAGTTCGATTGTGCGTAACCCAATAGACACAATAGTGAACAATGCTACCACACATGCAATTGTATGCATTGTTGGTCGCGCCATCTATCTATAACAATGAAGGGAAATGACAACCTGCTGCAGGAAATGGCACAGCAGGCAGATCAAAATATCGGCATAGCCAGTTAGTTTACGCTCCGAAATAAAAATGATTTAGTCGCAGAGCAAATTTGCTTTGTTGCGACGTCGGGGGCGACTTTGGGGCTTCAGCAATTATAAAATTAAATCGTTTCTTTGCAATCTGCGGCGAGATTTAATCTGTAGCGTTTGATCTGTCGTATCGGCGATTACCTGAAAGGTTTCCGATTTGTCCCCAGAAATTGAAACTTGAAGTTTTAATTTACTAGAAGGGATTAATTGTCGGTGCCAGACGACGTTTTCTGATCGATCTATGTGTCGAGGGAAATTTGCACAAAACGCCCATTTTATGCCAACAATAAAATTCTTGCGAGTTTAATATCTTAATGAAAAGCCATTATGTTTTATTGTGCGGGGATTGTGTGTCGTGTTATACAAACAACGCGTTAAATATCTGATCAAGAGGGCATATTTGCCCACTGATTAGACGAGATATGATAAGTTTATGGCCGATTTTTACGGCCGGATACGTTTATGCAATTAAGATACTCAATGGCCATCCTTTAGGCCAGTCTTTCCATTCACAGACGGAAAAAGATAAATATTTGTGTAAATTATGTCGCGTGACCCTAATGCTAACTTTATGGCCTTAAAAACTCCAAGCTAAGTCTTAATTAATTTGAGCAGTGCGTGCTCGCTTCGCATTCAGACGGATGAATAAATTTAAATCTTCAACTATGTTTCCAGCCATTATGAATATAAATGGCGTTTGGATTAGATAAATCAGATTTAACACAAGGTTTTTGCAGTATCACTCATACTCCAGTGGAACACATTACTGCCCGGAACCTAGCCCTTAATCTGGAGTTACTACGGAATAAGCCTGTTTTAAAAATTTTATGCGCAATACTGGAAACGGCATGAAAGCTCTGTCCCTGAAGAAATGTAATCAGAGTAATGCATTGCTGAGTAATAAAAGCATAATTGGAGAGGTTTATCTAGTCTATGCAAATGTTACGGCTCTTTGCCACATACAATGTAGCAAAACACAGCCTCCAGAGGCTTGCCGTTACAACAACCACTTTCTCATTTTGCAAAAATTTAATTTGCAAACAATAAATTAACGAAAAAACTGTGTGGAAGACCACCCAATCGTTTGTGCAAAGCAGCCTGGAAGTGATCGCTTGAAAGCTCCAGGTGTGGAGCAGCTAGTTTATGTCGTTTCAAATTGACACTTTTTGAAATTTTTAACGCGGGGTAATATAATAGCCGGGGGCGTTCTGACAAAGGCCTATTTTTGCGCTGCATTCAATCCCGGCGTCGCGTTCTAAATTCATTACAGAGACGTATATTATGACGGTACACATTCACCATCCACCTATACCAACATAATTCTAACAGCGTGTACGTCACGCGCATTCATTTGCATGATAAATTCCCCACTAGAACTCGAAATGATAATACGATTTTAGTTCTGAAAGGTGAAAATAAATTGATTTCGCGTTTCTGGTGACATATTAATGCACGTATTAAGATTTGTGACGTGCGCCCAAGTCGACCCAGCTCGGTACTCGATCGGATTATTTATTTTTGGGCCGTTTATTCCGTGGGCCGGTTGCTGCCATAATGGGATTGTGATGAATTGGCACAACACCTCGAAATTGCGTTGTGACGTTAATAGCAGGATCATGCATTCAAAGGATTAGGTCTTGACGAGCTCGCACATATTTTCACTAATACGTTTATAATTTTTCACACATAATTACGATCATTTCGATGCGCTTCCGCCAGGAACAATGCCACGGCATTGACAATACTGGCACTAAAGCGCGAAAATTGCTCCAATTATGCAATATACAATAACGCAAAAATAAATAAATAATTACACCCAACACGGGCAGTGTTGCCGTGAAAAATTCCAGTTCATATACACATCAACAAAACCATCCTATTTTTTTAAGTGACATGACAATGCTTCTTTTATTGTCAATCGAACAAAGAGATTTAAATCAATGTTTACACAGCGTTAAACGCGCCCTGCATCCTTTCAGTCAGTTAGTTTGGCGACAAACACATTACTGGAATGTCCGACAGTGATAACAGTGCCCACATCAAAAGACCCATGAACGCGTTCATGGTCTGGTCCAGGATAAGGCGCAAACACATCTCGAGAGATTATCCGCGCCTCCACAACTCAGAAATTTCTAAACTTCTGGGCGCAGAATGGAAGGTCTTACCCGAAGCTGAAAAGCGACCGTTCATAGACGAAGCCAAGAGACTCAGAAACCAACACATGGTCGACCATCCTGACTACAAATACCGACCAAGACGCAAACCCAAACTAGAACCGAAGGACGCCCGATTTTTTACACAAACTGTGGACCCCTTGCAGCAAGCGTTCACTAAAGCTTTCTACACCCAAAATGGTACGGATAACGTAATGAAAAAAATCGCTTGATTTGTTACAGTTTCAGACGAAACTCATTCCGGTCCTGGCATCGGGGACCAAAAAATAAATTTCTATTTGAGGAGTGATTTTGAGCCGAATTATCAAATGCCGCCTGAACCCATCATGCGTTTGCCCTATTCGGGCGACTATACAGGGCGGCTGCAAGAAATGCAGACTTTGCCCCCTTACACGTCCCTGGCTTCGGGCGCCCACCAGCGGGCTTTGCTCCGAGCGGCGTCAATTTACGCTTATCACGATTTGGCTGGAAACTCTCTTCCTGTGTATTTTCCGCCTCTGTAGCCCTTTTTTCCAAATATGATTAGTGCAGCACGGTGATAATTAGTTCGATTATGTGCGGTAGAAAAATGTCGGGCGTTGAACAAAGCTTTAATTAACAAAACCCATTACACATCGCGATAATTAAAAAAGTCACCGGCAGACGTAAACAGGAGCATTGTGATCGGTTTATCTGGGGTATTATATGGGGTGTCACGTGTCTGTCGGGGCGTGATAAGAAAATTCCCCGGAGACTCCGTTCCTGCTGCATATTGAGGGAATCGATCGCCACCTAGGTGTGGAAGGTTGCGTTAACACGAATCGATGGGAAAGATTTGACGATTGTGTGAATGCGCCTTTAGCGGGATGTATTCTTTTACGTTGCTATATTACGTATTGCCGGCGTATAAAACCGACAACTAAGTTATTAACTAGAATATATGCAACAATGCAATTCTGTAATGAATACCGGGTATTCACCGTGCACCTGCGATACTCTAAATTGGTAATTAGCGAGTGAAGTCGGTGTGAAATCCGCCGCAGTTCTCACAGTCGAATGGACAATAATATAATCACGACGTGGATGGGGGCGACGGCTGCTAAGCATGCGACAGGGTTTTGCAAAATATTTTTAGAAAAAAATTCAATGTGAGCTATAAATAAAACTGTAAATCTGTACATAATGTGACCGTGTCAAATAAAATTACTGCAATTCCAAGCACATTATTTCTACATTTTGAGCTTATTTTCACAAGTTGGAAAAATCCATTATTAACCTTTAAAAATTATGCTTTATTGTTCAACAGAATTTACACGTGGACTCCAATAATAGAACAACAAAATTCATTACGAGCATTACGAGCCCTGCGTTTAATGTACGCACCCAAATGTACAAAAATCACAAAACACTAGATACATTTGATTATTAAATTTTTCATGTGTTTTATCAAAAGATCAAAAAAAAAAAATAATGAATTCTAATCTAGTAAAACGTTCTAGTTTTTTTTAATGGATGAACAAACTAAAGACCATCTAATTTTTCAAAATTTGGAATCGAGTTCGTATTGGAAGATGTATTGTTGATTTTACAGGCGTAGGTCTCGTAAAATTTCGTAAAACACTTTGTACATAAACAAGTAATTAAATATTAACTATGAAGAGAGACAATACAAACATAAGGTATAAAAAAAGTTGGTAAATATATAACATGTACAAGTAATACTGTCCGTTTAAAAAGTCTTTAGATCAACTCTTGCTGTGGAATTTAGACTGACCGATTTTCATTGTCTTTGATACATTATTGTTTTATTCTGTTGAAGTGTCAAACGCGCTACTTGCGATTTTTTCCAATGCCAGTATTTTCGTATGTACCTAGTAAACGTAAGAAATCAACATACCTTTAAAATTTCACAGCAATAGTTGACCTAAAGACTTTTTGAACGCTCTGTGTAATACGAGTAATAAGTATAAGAATAATGACATAACAAATAAGACAAAGAACAACAAAAAATTTAACATTCTGAATAAATATTTTTTGAAATAACTTTTTGAAATAATTTATCTTTTTGACGAAAACACGCTAGGAATTCTAGAAAAGTAGGACTTTTATTATTTTAAAGAAGAAAGTTAAATGTTGAGGATTATTTCTTTTAGCTCACTGCTATTAAGAAGGTGAAAAATGAAAAAAAAAACATAAGTTGAATGACTTAAAAATTCGATTTTTTATTACACATGTAGAAAAGTTATAAATTGTTTCACGGAAAATATTAACGATTAAGTATCTCGTCTGGAAAAAACAAATTATTTCAAAAACTAAGCAAAATCGATCAATAACAATTTAACACATTTTAACAGAGCAGTTTTAAAAGCTACATTAAAAAAAGCAGTTTTTTATTTGTGTGTACATAAAAAAATCTTCTGCTTCTGAATGCAGTTTTTTCAAATTATTTAAAAATAAAAAAATACATCAAGCAAGTGGATATTACGTCACAGGTGGTGGAAAGAGGCGAAATAATGAAATTAAACTTAAAGAACCGATCGTTGGTTTGGCAACGAATGAGATCAAAAACATGCCTGTGCTCTTAATAACGAGGACAGTGAGTTATGATGTCCCAACAAAGCAAATTACTCAAGCAAAAATCAATAGATTGGTAAAATTGAGTCGTCGGATTAAAGGAAGAGTCCTTGTTGAGTCTCCGGCGGACACTTGTAGTGACATAGCGACAATACCGTCGATGACAGACCCGTCCACCCATTAAAATCGGTCCATAATACACAATGAAAAATCGTCTCTAAGCACTTACTGTTAAACATATATTAAATTCCATATCGCATTTAATATCAAAGGATCTAAACAAGATATTTCATATATGAGTTTTAGAAAGAGAGAGAATCGTTTGTGATTGTGCGAGAACCGTGGCCAATCCAGGAAGGGAAAATGCTTTCCGCCACAATAATTGTTTTATTCGCTTACAAAGCAACGAGTCTGCGAGCTGTTTTCAACCCCCCTTGCGCGCAAGGACCAACATCCGATCTCCTCTCGCTCAGGTGTTCGTAATGCGGCGACAAAACACTGAAAATGTCAAACTTCATTTTCAACGGCCTCGTTAAATACGGAATTCGGGCGGAAAAAATTCGATAAGGGTAAGAGTGGCGGATTATGACGAGGCATCGCAACGCGGGGGCGCTCAAAGGACCTCCAGGATAACTAGAAATAATGAGTAACAAGCACACAGCAGAAAATTTTATTCATTCTTTCACTAAATCCCATTCAAAACTGCATTATGTATAACAATTAATGACGTATTAAAAATACACACAAGAAAGTTATTTCTGTCGTAATTATTAGCCCAAATAAACAATAAAATAGCTCAAAAAACTGTAATTAAACAAACAACTTACTGATAGCATTAATAGCAGAACAGTATTGCTACGTCACTCGCCTAGAATTTAGTTATAATACGAGTTGTATACTTTATTTTTTCTACGATCTGACCATTTTTATTAAAAAATGCAATTTATTTTCAAAATTTAATTGACTTTTAATTTTTTATTGTTTTTATTGATTTAGGTACAATAGTTGATTCTCGTTCAAATTAGACCAGGAATGGACCTAATGTAAATGGGTAGATTTTAGTTAATTTGTATATTAATTTTAATAAATAAAAAATTGGATTTGTAGACTGTTGAGATTTTATTTATCATATAGCAACCGTTAGGAAAAGTTACGATAAAAATCAAGGTCAAGATAGCAACAAAATTATGTAATTGAAGTACACATAAAAGTCGAGACTAAAGTCCTTCCTAGAAAGCGACGTTATATGTAGACCGTGTGGCCTAATGGATAAGGCGTCGGACTTCGGATCCGAAGATTGCAGGTTCGAGTCCTGTCACGGTCGACTTATCTTTTTGTGTTTTTTTTTTAATAATTTTGTAAAAAATTATGCAAATTAATTTTGACGTTATTTAATTATTAATATAACTTGTGTTTTATTCACTCACAACAAGAAAATATATAAATTAATACTGAATAATTTTCATTGTGGGATTCAAACTAGCGGTGTCCTCTATCAGATGGTAGCTCCACTATTAGTTACTTTATAGTCCAGTGCTTTTCATATTGTACTATAATTTACAACAAATAAATTTAAAATAATGTCAAATTTAGAAATATTCGTTGGGGCATTTTTAAATGCACACTGCCATTAAATTACGGTCAAAAAAAACTTTGTTTTTTTTTAGAAAACTATATTTAAAATAAAAATACAAGAACTCTAGCAGGGTAACTACGTATTTTGTTGTCGCTACTTTTTAGCAGAGGGCGCCACAAATACTGATATTAGATTTTCTTGTAACTTTGAAACACCATGTATAAAAATTTTGCTTTCTACAAATACAGATTTATAAAAAAAAATGTGACAAACATAATTATACAATGGTAAAAAATATTTATTGCGAAATAAATTGGCTATAGTTTAATAATTATTTATCTACATATTTAAATTAATTTAATTTATCGCATAAGAAAACACATAGAGTTATTTTTTATCTTTGATTAATTTGCTTTGTTTCACCATACACGTAGTAAAACCGTCGCTTTTTATTTAAAATAGTGCCACAATTTGGACATTTTGATTTTTGGCTAACTTATAGCTCTCTCTACCCTGGCATAGACAATTTTTTCCGATTAAATAGCAGTCCGATGAAAACACAGATTTATCGTCAATTAAAAACAAATTTTACCTGAAAAATTAGTCTTGGTAATTATAAAATCCGATGAAAAATTGTCAGTTAAGAGTATTTATCTTCGTCGTGCCTAATTGACCAAACAAATTGTTTCAAAATCACAGATACATATTCGAGCATTTGGTTCGCTATAAGAGAAATAATTATAGATTCCAATCAACTTACGTTCGAATAACGGAGCCCGAATAAATCACACACCCTGAATAATTAATAGAGATGATCGGTTGCAATCACGTTTGTTCCATGAATCAACCGCCTGAGGCCAGTGATAGATATTGGTGTTCCGTGTTCCAGCAAATAGCTCCAGGTGGCCGCCACGAAGCGGACCCAACTTTACATACTATCCCTTTACGATACATTACCTTCGTGGAGGTACAATAAAGTCCTCAACTTGTGACAGTAAAGTAGAAAATTTGAACGGAACTGATGGCTACTTTTGTAATTTTAAAGCTAAATTCTCACGTGTCGGAACACATTGCTAAAAATCCCTAGAGATTTACCAACAACTTTCTTGTACAACGTTTTTTATTCTATGTACCTGTAAGTCTTTAAATAATTTCTACAATAAGTAGGTATAATATAGCCAATTGCTCTTGAAATTGCAAAAAATAATTTCTACAATAAGTAGGTATAATATAGCCAATTGCTCTTGAAATTGCAAAAAAAAATTTTCGGCCTTTATCTTCAAAATAAATGCTCATGTTTTGCATCATATCTTGAAGATAAGCTGGTTTCACTGTGTCTAGATTCAAAATTTGCCATATTATTACTTTTATTACGGTTCCATGTTTATTTTCTCTTTTATAACCAACTGGTGACCAGTTCAGTGCTTATTGCTACTTATCAGAGTTCCGCACATTGTGAGCAGTATTTTTGTTTTATGGGCGCAGATAAAGTATTTCAGAGGTAGAATTTGCAATCCAAGTTGTTGATTCTTTACTGTAAACACGCATTAAGAATTTTTAGTAGGTAATTTAAATAATGGCAATTTTCAAATTTCAGTCGTTGTTATTCTCCTTTTAACAGTCTAGTTAGAAGTTTTGAGAGCGGCTATTGTTTGAACAACTAGTCGAAGTCAGGCATAAAACTTGGGCAAATGTTTGAAAGTTGAAGAGAGTCACAAAATCTATGCTAAAAGAATGATAAATTTAAAACGCGCTCCTATTATAATTTGGACCGAATCGGTGCAACTTGCCTTATTTTGGGGCTTTAAAATAAATTGAATTCGAAAAAAGTCGCAAGTGAGCAGAACGTGTCGAGAAAATTCGTCGCGTCTCGCTGCTGAAATCAGTTTCAGGACTGAAACTGCATCGGGTTTATTGAAACGACCCTTGATGTCATTAGATTCGTCAGTGCACTTGGCATTCGCATCCAGCGACTCGTAATTAATCTAATTGTGTCGGTTTGTCTAACGCAAATCGCATGCAAATCCAAAACACTCGCATATTTTCTCCGATCGGCGGACAAATCAACGCAAATATAGCCCCGCTTATTTGTGCATACAATTATAAATTAATTCGTTAGTTCTCCGGAATTCAAATTTGCCCTAAACCGTGCGAGGTATCCGTGTAAATATTAAAAGCGGCATTAAATCTAAATGGCGCGTAATTACGTTTGCGCTATCGCTCTGTCTATCACTGTGAAATATGAGCCAGGGAACCCCCGGATAAATCCACATGATTAATGAAGAGATTTGAATATTTGCGCCTCTCTATCGGCCTGATTATTAGCGAGATAATGGCGGCAAGGAGCTCGCGCGTCCATTAAAAATAACGAAAATATTAGCATACCAGGCACGTTTTTGAGTGACATCGTCACATCCAACATAAATATCTACTTCGTTGTGATATAAAGTTGTACAATGCGCCCGGCATTCGAATATTTCATAAACACTCCGGAGAAGACGTGCCCACATTTAATTAACTCGGAGATGATATTTCACACTCTTTCCGAAACGCACTTTATTAAAAACACGGCTAAATTAATCATGGACGTGACAGGTGCTGGCTTGCCTGAGGAACGTCATTCTGCTGCACGCTGCACGAAAATTATTATCATTTCTGGCACGAAATTCTTACTAGGGACAAACTCGTCTCTTTATGTCTGCTATAATTTACCTATGTTTAGTCTTTATGACCTATACTCGCCAGAAATTCTAAGTTACTAAATCTATACGTATAAAAAAGGTTCAAACATGTTATGAAAATCCATTATTTCTAAAAATACTATCCATGAAAAAATAAAAAAAAAAAAATTAAAAAAAGAAACATGTTTTAGGATTTTTGAAACTTTTATTTCTTTAAGGGTTAAATATATTCGTAAAAAATATTCTTGAAGTTATAGTCATGTAAATTGATATTTCTAAGGTTTTTGGAAATTTATAATCGCAATGGGGCTAAGTAGGAGATCAAAGTTGGTATGAAAAACTGTAAATCTTTGTCATACAGGCTGTTTAGTCTCAAACACCTTACTAAAGATACTAATCAAATTTGCAAATTCCTAGAAAAAAATCAGTGAGACATTGCTGTTAATTGGTGTTGTTATCTAATTAGTCTCACAGGTTTTCTCCTACAGTAATAACAGCTTACAGATATATTACTATTCTGTGTTATTAGAATGTTTCTATGACATCTAAAGCATTCGCAGCGTAAATTAATAAAAATAAAAATAACATAATTGAAATAGAAACAAGAAAATAGCTTCTTTAAAAAAACCATCTCAAAGGGGTAGATAAACAGGAATGGACTATAAATTCCACACTTAAAAGTTACAAAATATTAATTTTTTGTTAATAAGTATCTGTGAATTTTTAAAAATAAAAGCAAAATTGATTTGTCAACAAAAAATATGAGAAAAAAATCATCGTATAAAAATTTTAAATACTTTTATTGCTCAAAAATAAATTTTTTCAATTCTTACTGCATTATTTATAAAATTTTGTGTTTGTTTGTCTTGATTTCTGTTTTACATTTTTGTGCTGTCGGTTGTTGTTTAAAAAATAGATATTTAGATTAGAAATAATAATAATAATAATAATAATAATAATAGTTATAATAATATAATCGATAAGTGTTTTCTCAGTTCTAAACAAAGAATCGTCTGCAAATTGATGTTTTCTGCCAGAATAAACCATCATTTTCTGATTTTTAGGCAAGAAATTGTTTAAAATTAACCACTTTTTTTATAAACTTGTACATAAAAATTTACTATACGAAAGTTATAATTGATTGTTAATAATAATTGTAATAATATTAATAAATTTAAAAATAAAAAAACAGACTTTAATTAGTTTTTCTGAATTAAGATAAAGCTTTTTTCGTGTATTCTATAAGTGTTTTCTCTCAAAAATAATAATAAAACAACTTTACTTTCTGCAAAAAAAATTTTATTAATAAAATTTTAATTTGATGGAGGTTACAATATTTAAAAACTACAATAAGCATTGAAACAAAGAATTTTATCATCAACTATAGGAAAAAAAACATTTATAATCAGTCTTTATTAAGATTTACGAAGTAGCGGGTGAGTGTTAGTTAAATGATAAACTGGGTTTTCAAAAACAAATTGTAGTCACGCTCATATCGTAGTGAAGATGATTCGATTGAAATAAGCCGAATTTATGTGATTTTCCAAGACATAAAATGCATTTTTCGTACCTTGTGAAAGGAGTGTCAGTGTGTGAAGTTTCCAAAATTGGTTGAAAAAAATCGCAGTAGCAACCGTAAAAACTTCCGGGAATATAAGAGATTACCATGGGAAATTAAAAGAGGAGTTATGGGATAACGATATAATATGTATATGCGTTGGGAGTGACTATATCAAAATTCGTAGCGAGTTGTGAGAGGGGTGGAATAGTAGATTGCAGCAATATACCGGCGAATAACTAGCTCGCTATATTGTCCCTTAGTTATGTATGTATATTGCTAGATTATATCCTTTAGATCACTTATGACTTCAATTATGCATATAGTGGTGCTGACGTTGTAATGTATTCCTGCAGTCTCCTCTGACCACACTCAAACTGATGCATTAATCCAAAGAGAATCAGATGGGTTTCGACCATAACACAGCCGTTATTATCACAGGTCTTGCCATCACATTTCACGTCAGGACACAGTAAGCGTGAATTGAGCTTTTTTGCTAAATCTGCATCCCATGTTGGCAAATAAAACACAAGTACGCTTTTTCAGCGCGTAATGTTGTACACAAGACCTCTAACAGGGCCACAATGAAGATTTATGATTACGCGCAATTAGCGGTAGAAAGCTCATGTGTACCATTTCACGCGAGTAAATGAAATGCCACGCGAATCTCTTTTAGTAAAGTTCCGTGATTAGTTCTGCGAGATAAAGCGTTTTAGACACTGATTGACTCAAATTCGGGGATTACCAGATACCATCTTGACATTACAAATCTGCGTTTTGGTGAGGTAAGTGAGATTCTCTCCCAGCTAAAGCAGATCATAGAAGGCTGAAAACTAGCATTTGTCATCTCACAGCCTACTCGCCTGTCTCCAATCAGCATTTTACGAGCGCCACAGCACACCAGAGCACCATAAACCGATTTCAGCTCAGCCGTTTTCTTTCAGCTTGATATAAAACGTCGTGATTTATGGTAAACTTCGTTTACCTTTATCCTTATGCAGAAAGGTAAACGGATGCGGGTCTAGGTTAAGTAGCCGCATTTCTATATATTTTTCGGCGTGTTAACCCAGACGGGCGCCATTTGTCTGACTTCTTCATTGCGATTCTTTCAGAGTGACCTCAGATAGGCAGCAGCGTGTGGCTGGAATTTTAAGTCGGGTTGTGACACAATAAAAAAGCCCTAAATCTTGCGCTTTTTGTAAAAGTAATTTTTACTTGTCTTCAATGAACGTAGAAAGACACATAAATCCCGAATTTATACGCACTTTTTCTGAACACATCCTGAATAAATATTCAGAGCGGAGCAACAAACCAGCGACCCTAAACCGACATTTTTCTTTGCCGAAAGTCGGTGTTAATTGCAGTGGGCAGCTAGTATTTATCAAGATCGGGAAGGTTTTTACAATCTCGACTCTCCTTTACTTGTCTTAAGAGGGATCTGCAGGAAATTGGCTTCGGACAGAGAAATATAAGTTTGTTTTAGGCAGATAACGCCAAGATTATACGAAACTTTTCAGGTCGACCTTTTTCAAGCTAGATACAAGATGTTACGCCAAACTTTCACATGTAAAAAATTTCAAACAACACTCCTGAATTTAAAGCAAGTGCGATGACACGCTCGACAACCTGGTTTCGATACATGAAATGTTCAACACTTTCAAATGACGCTGCAACAATTTTCATCCTAAACAGCACTGACTGCTAAGCTCCAACTTCAAAGTACGCCCTAAAAACTTACGCGATAAAGAATTCGATCCACTGCAAGTTTATTAGTCCGTTTATAGCTTTGTTTAGCATTCAATTCGAAATTAATCTCAAAATAACGCGAAATAAAATTCTTCATGAAACAAAGAGCTTTTGAACAAAATATTCCTTACAAAAAAAAACAACGAGGAAAGACAAATTTTTATATCATTTGCGTGTAATTTTTCAAAAAATCTTCGATTTTACTTTTTTAACTGCTACCTTTTGACACCATACTGACATTTATGACGTCATTTCTACTTTTTTTTAAAGTCAACCGACTTTTTTGATTATCGTTTTGAATAGTAAAGTAAAAAAAATAAAAAATCAGAAAATAAAATAAACAAATTTAAAAAGTTGAATAAGATTTGAAATTAAAATATTTTTTTTTTATAAAACTTTATTAAATATTAAATATTATTAAATTGTTTTTATAAAATTGTTTTTTCTTAATTTTTTTGTGTTTAAGTTTTGTATTATAAGTGTTTTTATGGTAATTATTAAAAAAAACATTTAAAAAACAATTGCCTTTTATAAAATAAGGCATGAACAACCAGATAAAGCCTTCTGTGTTTAGTTGGTAATATTTTTTTTATTTTATTAAATTATTTTTTTTATTTTAAAAATTGTTTCAAAGCTTTAGGACGAGTTTAAATCAAGTAATGAAAAATGGCAAGTTTTTGGCAGTTTTGCTTAGTTTTCGCGAAGCCGTGCTATATTTTTATTAAAATGCCAGTCTTAAAATGGTGTTTCTGCATTGTAGTGGTTATTGATATCGCGGCCCTTGAGTACTTTCCAACTACAGTTCACAGTTTCTATTACTTGTGCAATAGCTCTCCGCTTTGTTGTTGAATTATGGCACCCTGCAAGTGATCTAGAAAACAAGCAAGACTAGCGCCATCTCGTTCGGTGTGGATTTATAGTCAAGTCAATATCGCCCAAATGCCAAAAGCCTGTAAACATGTCCGCCGTCGTCATTAATAATCGACGTGTAGAAGACCATCCGTTCGGCCTATTATTCCCCGGCCATGTTAGTGTCCCTGTAATAGTGATGATCCATCACCCTCAGGGAGAGAACCAATCATTGTTCATTTAACAATTAGAGAATGTGATTTTAATCTATGGTCTAAACCGGCTAATTTATAGTGTATCATAAATTCCGCGCACTGTACGTCCAAAAAGCTTGACACGTTTTTTTCGCCCCACGCAAAACGCAACTACATATTTGTACATTTATTAATTGCTGTAATATTTTGATATTACACATCCAACTAGAACGGGTTTATCTCAATTGCATAAATAACGACGCGGCGCACTTCGGTGATTTATTGCCAGATATGGCTTATAATCGACGCTAAATCTAAACAAATATTATTTCACTTGAATTATGTCATAATGCTACAAGCGTCAAAAATTGTTCATCCGATCAGTCTAATTAAAAACCACCAACTGCATGACAAGTTCTGGTCAATATTGATGGTTTGAGGCGCCGCGCATGATAAACGACTCCACATCGAAATATTCCATGTAAGAACTGCAAATAATGCATGCAGCAGTTAGTGTCATAACGTATTGTTCGAAAATTGGCGCTGTGAATTGGTGCAGCTGCTCGAAACCGCTACATTCGATGCATAATGCCATTTAGATTCATTGCACAATTGTTGTCCTTTTGCAAGATGTAAGATGAGAGCATAATAAGCTTACAAATGAGCTTAGGGTGCTGCAAATAGCGGAAATAACCAAACTGTTTTTTCGGCTCTTGTTTAATGTATTTACATCTACTCGCAAAAAATCGGCAACCCGGAGTCGTTCCGGGTTCGGGTTAAGTTTTACACTTGGAAAAATTATACCGTGAAAATACTCCAAAATTATATTATTAAGTGACATTTCGTAGTTGGAACCAGAAATTGCAATTTATAAGCGTCGCAGAATTGAATGTTTTTGTTGCGAATAAAAGGTGGAGAAGCCGAGAAACTAGAAGAAATGCGTTCTTTCTGTGAGTGAAATTAAAGCAATGCTAAGTTTTTTAATATAACAAGATTAAAACGCTTTCGGGCGTAATGGAAATACTTTTCGCTGTCAACTTGCTTTAACGACTTCCTTTAAATTACAAAGAAATTAAATTGGGTATTATTCTAAGAAAAATTTGTTTAAACAGTTCGTGAGGTGTCGGAGATTAGGTAAAATTCGCCGTAGAATTAGAGCAATAAGTTAAAACTGTTCAAACATCGGGAGCGGAAATTTCGTTAAACCCAAAACCGAGGACATGCTTTATCTCCTATGAGTAAATTCGCGCCTGAATAAAAATAAAATCGTTAAAAGTGAAGTAATGGGAGAGGCGACAAATGAAATTATATTTATTTTGGGGTTCGAGTTTAAATTAATTTCGTCTCTCGCCAATAAAATAAGCACTAAAAAAATATTTACCCGGGCTTTTCGGGGCGTCTAAGAAGGCAGTGTCAATATTGGTTGTCTGAATAATCCGGCCTACGAAAGACACTGATTCCAGTCGATAAACAATTTAAAAGGGATATTTATGAAAATGAAAGTAGGTGTTCGGGATAACGGGCTTTGATATTCCGGGCACGTCAGCGGGATCCGGGTGGTTCCCGGATTCGTAGATACAAACTGTGCCACTCGATATATTCTCGCTATTTGTGAACCTCGTTCATGGAAATCAGATCTTTCGGACCATTCTAGCTGAATCAGTTAAATTGTTCTGTTTAGAAACGCTGCCTTGCAAGGCCCGGAAACATCCCCTTAACTGGGCCGTTATATTATTTTCTCTCCGGCATCCCGGCTGGATTATATTATTACGCAGTATAAGGTGGCTACGCTCCTTGAATACCTTCCATTTCCATTCGAAAAATTCATAAAGGGACGCCGAGTAGGAAACTTTTATGCAACATTCAATTAATATAAATTGTTTTTCCTTATTTGCGATGAATTGCGCTAAACTTCAAAGTAGTTTGGTTTCTGTCAGACACAACTTTTAACTTTGTCCTTTCAGGAGTCTCAACCCGAAAGTGAAAAACTTTAAGTTTTTTGTTTTTCAGCTGGACACACGTATGCGCTTAAATTTGTGCGATTGTGTTTTCACTATAAATTTACGCCGTAATGAATTTGTAAGCTAATGAAATTGAAATTGATGAAGCGTTAAAAGCTAAATTACAGATAATGGATTAAACATTATATACCAATAACACTTGTGTATAATATACAAAGCCAACGGGAAACAAATTTCGGGCTTGTTTTTATTTCCAGCGCTCAGTAGTTTTGTGGCACAGATCATAGCTAAATTAGCTGTCGGTATGCAAAATGAGCAGATCCGATTTAATTAAAAAATTAATATTTGAAAATATTGGGAAAGTTTGAGTCTCGGGAGAATTAAAAGCAAATACCTGGCTAACAAACTGCAAATTAAGCTGCAACTTCATCATCTAATTAAAGTTGAATTTAATCTTTGGCTCTTGAGAAATGATCGCTTGTAACAAAATATAGGACCTGTGATGAGTGTACATTTTTCTCTCTTGCTGGAATATGCAATAGTGAGGTCGCAAGGTTGGTTGGTAATTTTGTGTCAATGCTGGAGGTTTATTGTTGCAAGGGAAACGGAAGTGCCGCCATCGTTACACTAGGCCAAAGTTGGGCCGCGAAAATGTTTCCCGAAAGGATACCGAGGCAATTTACACTATGAAAACGGCTCTGAGATATGAACTTCGGACATTGTCATTAAACGAATAATAAGCTAGAATCGTTTTACGCCATTGTCGCGTTTGATTACATTGCAGCGAAATGAATTAAGTGCGGAGCGAATTTAATTTCTATTAGGAGATCAATTGTCATATTTCATTTAGAGTTAATTAAGATTTTTTGTGAGAGAGCGATTTGGTTATTCTGTTGGAAGAAGTTCTTTATCATGCCGTTTCCCGTTACATTTGCGGAAACGCGATTTTTTCGCTCTCTCGTCTCCGGATATAGATATTTGGCGGTTGGTGGATTTTTCTGCTTAATTAAATTTGTTTTGTTGGCGGAGTGATGTAATGTCAAAGAGACGATAAGTGAGCTAGGTATAATTTGTATTCCGGCCTTAATGAGCTGTCCCATTACATCCACGCGTGTTGTTTCGGCACAGTTGGCAGCACTTTTCCTCATAAGTATTTGGCGAATGTGTCACTTCTTGCAACTTATCATTTCAGCATTCGGGTTTAGTTGGATTCTTTTTATATCGTTCCCATTATGTGATGTGATGAGCATTTTTGTGGATCCTTTTTTGCCGCTTTCTCGTTATTGCAGCGTTAAAAGAATTATTTTCGTGATAAATCGTTTCCTTTACCCTAACAGTTTTTACCATTAAATCCCTTTTCCTTGCTATTTTTATTTACAATTGCCGAGTCTCAACTAGAAAATTGCTTCGCGTCAGCTGCTGCAATTTTCTAATCCACTTAAACCAGACACGCGTTTGCCTTGTTAACCCCAATGCTGGGATTGTAATTATTTCACTGGACCGGCAGAGGAATCAACACAAACGTGAATACCTAAAACTTAATTCGAAACTACTTACGAACTAAAATATACACGAATCAGAAGTTCCGAAGCTTCGCTCACTGTTCATTGTTAACTGTGTTGACTGAAGTTCCTCCATGTTTCAGTTTATTACATTGCATTCCCTTTATTTTGAACCGAATAAATTCTATTGTTTCCGTAATTAATATCCCTCAACTGAAATGCAGACTTGCAATTTATAACAGTTCTTTTCGTCTTTTTCATCCACCATGCCAACCACCATTTATTGTTCCAACTTGTAATGGAGCCATACACTCCTTTATTCAACCGCTTTCACAATTGTTTACTCAAAACGCCTGCACGTAATTCATTTCAGATGCATTTTTAAAATTCCATTAATACACTGCTAATAGCGAAAAAATCGAAGCTACTACTCTCGATGATTTACGAAGGATTTCTTAACTAAACTTTACTATGGAGTACACTGTAAAGGTTTTAAAACGCATTAGCTAAAAGCTTCATTATGACACAATGTAATTTCCGACGGTTTTTCACCCACTTTTCGCGGTTTTCCGTTATAACACCCAAGTCCTGACCAAGATTTTCATTCATCAGCGTTAACACGATTTCATTTTTTATCAGACAGTGATTTATAAACCTATAAAGCTTTTAATAGGCCCAGGAATGTATTCGTAAAAACTGTAACTTTATAAGAAAAAAATATAACAAATACTGTATTGCCTTTGTCGTCAATTTTCTTTATCATTTTGTGACCAGTTACGTGAAAATTTGTGCTCTTTTTCAAAGAACTAAGGAAAATTTTGGTGACATATGCAGCTCAGTAACATGTATGTAGGTGGAAATAAAGCTATTAAAAAAAAATTGTGGCATCATTAGACATTTCGACTAAAAGCTGTTTACGATTCCCCAAATCAGAAGGAAAAATATTATTAAAAATTAGACGTTTAATTCCGTCGTTTGATGTTTTTGGCCTGATGCTCTCGGTATTTGTTTTAAAATTCAAAGTTCCGAAATTGTAGAATTGAAAAAGGGAATAAAAAGAGCTTCGGTTCATATTATTTCGTTTGAGCCTCGGAATGGGCGTATTAACAGAAAACGAGTTTGTTGTTTCTTCCGTTCCTTCCCTCCTTGTTACCGTTGAAATTAATTACTGTTAATAGGAATAAAATTAGAGAAAACCAGCAGCGTCTCGATCAGTGGGCTTCCGGTTTAGTGTACTATTAAAAATAGATTTCCAGCCGCGAAATCTTCGCAAATGCATAATAAATCACATTGAATGCGATGCAATTAAAGCGAGCTAAGCAATGAAGTTCTGAAGTTCGCGGAAGTTTTTAATCAAACAGCCGCTGATTCAATTCTGGGCCACAGAGGCGCTATTGTCCTTTCTTGTGTTATGCAACGCCTTTGCATGCAAACTTAAAATTACGTTCTTATCAAGTTAGTCTTTCTTATTCTCTTCCCGGTTTTATCAAGTCATCTGGAAGCTATTTAAAATGTTGATTAAATTTTAATTAATGCAGGGACCGAGCGGAGAGCATGTAAGTGGAATTTTTTCGACGCTCGTGCTCTTGCTAACTTGTTTCAATATTTTAGTAATGTGATAAGAGCCACGATGCTTGTGGTTTATTAAAGTAATTAAGCAGCGACAAGTGTTACGCTAATGGCCAGACTTACAAAGGCCCGACCAACTATGTGCTTTAGCAGGTCACGCCTGAAAGATATCTGCCATTAGGCTCTCTTGTTTAGAGCTTTGTACCCTAAATTATAATTTATGCCAATCTCGACGTTTACTTATTTAATCTGCTAACCCTCACGTCGTTTTTCATGCGCTAACTTGAAAGGGATTTTAAAATTTTATTTTAAATACAAACGGAAAATTCTAAAGCAGTTCGCCAAAAGCGACTCGACTCTCTATTTTGTTTAAAAAATCTACTCTGTTGGCGTCGCTCGTAAATAAAGCAGGTCTTAGAGTTTAGAATTCCCCATCTGCCACGATACATATTTTCGTTTTTGAAAAGAACAGCAATACTTTAGTTCTGGTGTAAATAACGGTGAGGTACGTGCCTGGAATGAGGTAGTAATTTCGTGTTGCTCTTGCACTCTCGGAAACAATTACAATAATGACACAGCTCCCAACAAACCGTAACTTTTTCAACTGGAAAATACAACTCATTTTAAAAATCCAGATCTGATCTAATTAAATAATGGCGTGCTTGTTAAGTCAGCACGCGACTCACCCGAAGCCAAATTGCAACCCCATCTACGTGCAGAAGTGCAACGCACACAACATCATTAGCTACTTCTTTAATTGCTTCCTTAAACAAACACTCAAGACCTCTGAAAACGCTAATACTCGTCTCGAACCTATAATTAAGGCTGTTTCTTTGTTATGCCCACCATCAAGTGGGATAAAATTTTTCAAGCTGGGTGGGGAAAACAATGCCGCGGAAGAAACTGAACAGAAGTCTGACGTCAAAGTGACCTGTTTACTTTGTACCACAGATAATTGTATTTGTCCGCTGAACGTTAAGTCTTTGACTGAGGAGTGAGACGTAATTGCAACGTCTTTGGAACAACGCAATTTGTTATCCCTGTCCACGACTGGTTCCAGAAAATTAAAGACGTGTCTTTGGAACAACAACCGTTAAATCTTCGGATCATTGTGACGAGCTGGAAGAAAACTAACAATTCGCTGGATAAATGACTAATGATTTCGCTGTAATGCGTCCATTTCCGGTCCCTTATTGCTGATTATTTCAGCAAGGTATCGCATCTTCTTTATAGTGGGCTGTAAAGCTGCGCCCCCAAGGACGAATACGTGTGTAAGTGCAGCTGATTGCATCGGTCCGGCAGCAGGAAGATAGAGTCGGCTAAATAATGCAGCAATAAATCAGCGCGGTATTCGCGTTTTTGCGAGCATGTTGCTGTCTCCAGTAAACATGAGTGTTGATTCACGGGCTTTTGGGTCGAACAGACTTCTCCCGTAGATCATTCCATTGTCAACAGAGGCGAGAAGGGTCGTTAAGAAGTGTTAATAAATCACGAAATGGACCACAGGTGTTGGATAAACGCCCTGTTTGCCACTCTCTCCATACACCTGCAATTCAACAACGTAAATATTTAAGAAGTTACATTTAGGCGGAGGAAGGCTTACACGGAGCTTGCTTAAAGATGCATGTCCAAAGAGAGCCGCGCAATTTGCCATCTAAATAGCACCGCTAAATTTCCAGCAAAAGTTCACGCGTTAGGGCCGCATTTACTTAGCACGAAACATAAAAAATTACACCGTGGGCGAAAGCCCACACAACACCTTTTCACTCCGAGATTCTTTAATCTGTAATTTTGTAGTAAAAATAGTGTTATTAGTTGATCAAAACAGTTCTAATGGAAGGGTTAGATAACGCCCGAACGTTGCATTTGACGGCAAAAACTTTCCAATTCGATCTTAACTTGGAAGGTATAATCTTAACTATCCACTAATTGCGCGTCCTTTGTTTGTGTTGAAGCGTGAACGCCAACAATCGAAATCCAATGATATCAGAAATGTCTGCTCGAATGCAACTTCAAGTCCGTCCGTGATTATCGGCTTTGAGAGTTGAGTCGCTAGACAATGTCACTGTCCGTCGACTCAGTGTTTTATCATAGCAGCAAGCGAAGACATTAGAGGGAGAATTGTTTCACCCTCATGCGAACGAACGCTCGAACGAGCCCTTGATGATGTGTTCATGTTATATAACACAACGCTAACCAGACAGTTACGCAAGTTTCTTTCTTCGGATAATCTTACTACTGCCACATCCGGCTGATTTCTTATTATACCCCCAGACAGTTTTCACCCTCTTGTTTTGTTACACGAGGCTTATCTAGGAGAGATGATGAAGGCACGCGACTTGGAGCGAAACTTTCGACTGTGTCTACATTCTGCTGCAAATTTGACGGTTTCATAGCTGCTTCCTAATATATAGACCAAAACTACATTTTGGCATAATGGAGAAATGAAATAAAACGTCGTTTCCATGCGTGCTACGTATCGCCGGCGGAACATGTTAACTGTATGGCAGCGAGGGGAAATAATTAAATATTTAACAGCCATCTTCTGCTTTTTACAGCAATTAATTTCAGTTACTTGAAAAAGGAAGAATTATTAAATTCAATTTTAAATATTTGCCAACTTTTCACAACGTGAAAATGTTTACGGACAATTATGATAGATGACAGTAACGTATCAAAACAAGTCTGAGATCTTGAAATACAAACTTTTGACTGTAAACAGGAAGATATGATTTGTGAAATTTTACGACTCTTGCATCAATAAATTGATGGAATTTAATTGCGCCTATGGAGTATATTTCCGGCAATAAAAAGAAGCTCACGACGTCTGACATGGAATTAAAGTGCGGCCTCTTTTCGAATTTACGCCGATCCGTCCTAATTCCGTTAAAGTCAGCGGCAAGGACGCCGCAATAACTCGGAATTCGGCATGAGGTAAAGTATTTTTTCGGTCCCTGGGGTGTGCTGGTGTATTTGTACGGCGCCCCTTACACTCAGCAGCCGCGCTATTATATAGTCCTACCGGATCCTGCAGTGAATCACTCTCCTGCTGCCTGCTGTAATAGTCTGCACCGCTTTTGGCCTACATATGACGAGCTCCGTGCCTTGTTCCCGCAGCATACGTGACCGATTTCCGGAGGTTAATATTTGCACCGTGCATTTGCAATAGCTAACTTTTTTTGGCGTTGCGTTATTTATGGGCGCGCAGTGACATCTCGACTCTCGAAATTTGATAATAAACAGTTGGATAAATTATAGGCCGCCATGTGAAAAAGTGCACATGAAACGGAGCAAATCTGCATGCGAGCGGGTTTCGTGACGACTTGCACGAACTTCAAATGCAGGCGTTGTTTGACATGGAAGAATTATGAAAGCGTTCACAAAAAATCGAAAACAACAAACTGGAATTTCCTTCATGTTGAAAGTTGAACTCGTATTGTTTTCATACTTCTCTTACTTTACATTCCATCAAGATTTCCATACGGAAAATGCGAGCGTTTGAACATATTTCTTGGGTAATTTTATTCCTAATTGAAACGGCGGAAAATAAAACATAAAACAGTTTTTAATTAATGTTTAGTTTTTAATGCCGTTTTTAATTACTTTGTATTAGAAATACGTTAATATTTCTAGAAATATCACGGATTATTTTATTATGGTAAAAAATATCCCGGCGCATCCACCATTTTTGCACGTCATGAATAATTGCGATTAAGTTTATAAAAAGCTAGAAGTTGTTTCTTCCATTATTATATTTGTGTTTTTTACGTTTTTTGAATTATTTAGATTATTGCGATGACTTAGATTTAGTCTGGTTTTGTTTCTAAAGGAATAAAAATTTATTCAATCTCGAGCCCTGCTGAGGGAAACGGAGTCTAGAAGCGGCCAAGCTCTAAAATCCGATGTCTGTAGACAGGAATATTACCTTACTCAACTCTCGAGTACTTTCCAACCGCCGCATGCATAAGATATGCGCTTTTTTTATTTAACAACTCGTGTTGGCGAGAACTATTTGTCACATCCTATCCCTGCGGAATATTTAATGGTGAGATATTTCCCGTGGCGGCTAAAAAGTATGGCCTCTTTGCTGCTTAACTATTAACGCGTTCTGAATCCGAACAAATCAATAGGAAATCCACAAGTTTGTTTCCACTTTTCAATTAGTTGGAGTTTAAACAAAATCTGGTGCCAAGTTCTCTAATGAATTTGCGTCCGGAAGTTGCCAAAGTTACTTTCCTTGGACACGTCGTCCATAAAATAAGTGCAAATCCCTTCATTTGTCTTTATGAGGGAACAAAAGACTTAACTAACCAGTAAAAGATTGTTGGATGCGCTGACCTCGGACGTGTCCTCCTATGAAATCCAATGGAGGCGCGATCAGTTAAGAGTGGTCATAAATTTCGTCAAGTGACTCATCGTCTCTTGCTAAATCCGGACGGCTAACTTCTTGCTGAATGGACAGGGGTCGTTCCAATCAGTGACAAAGTTTCCCCGATGATTGCTGATTTTGTTAATCTTTGACCGGCGGGAAGACAATATTTGATCGTGACAGACAATAAACACGATTTTAGTTCGGAATTAAGGGAGACCCGAACCGAATTATCTTCTTCAAATAAAGCTCCCGCTTTCCCTAAAAGACTACTAAATAAACCGACTCTTATGCCAAGGGATGTTTTTATTGTTATTATTATTCAGGGCATATCTGCGCCATAACTAGGACCTTGTTTGGATCTCTGGCGACCCGCCTTTGCTGAATCCGAAAATTAAGCTAATAAAATTAAATTCGCAAAGACAAAGGTAAGGAAAATTGACATCGAGCCGCTCATACTTTACAGCGATCGAAATATTTCACGAATTAATACCGCAAATGTTTGCATTATAAAATGAAGTGTTTTCCTATCTTATACTCATGGTTACTGTTTTAATCAAATAAAGCCAACACGCCACTAACCACTTACCACTAATAAAATTATTGTACACAATCCAGACGGTAAATTTTGAATGCCTAACTAATTTTACAAATAAACTTTGATGTTTGCTTACAAACTCCACATACACCGCATTTTCCTCCAATGCAATAACTTTAAAATAAACATAATTTTGGTAGTAAACGTCCTAAATCAACAAAAAAGTGACTCAAAACGATCCAATTTGTAGATTTATCTGATCATGTCGATTGGTTTTTATTCAGCAAATGTTGATGCAAATAAGTTAGGGTACACCTTTTTTCCAAAAAATAACAAGAAATTACAATTTCATAAACATGATTGTAATTTATCAACAACACGTTTGAACATTTTGTAGCGGCGAATAGATTACAAATTAACAGAACGTGCTAATTTCTCCTCAGTTTAATTGTAACTAAAATTTTATGCTATCAGGCTAGTTTATTCCGTTGGATAACCATTTCAATTTAGTATATTTAGTAACACGTAACAAAATGTTTCAATATTTCGTGTTACTGATTTTTTTAAATTTATGTTTACTTGCGCACAAATCTCACAGCGAAGCAAATAATGTTTGTAAAACTATGAACGACTATATCCATATAGAAAACAATACAAATTGTTGGTATAATCCAGACGTTGGGAGTCCTGTGGTGGGTACTATTAATGTAAATAAAAAAAATGCTTAGTTATTTTTAGCCAGATATAATTACAAGGCGCGGTTATCCATTAGAGACTTACTACTTCCAAACGGAGGATGGTTACATTAACGCTATTTATAGGGTTCCACATAATAATATGAATATAAACGAGTCAAAACAACCGATTGTGTTACACCCTGGCTTGGGTGGAAGTCCGAATAGTTTTCTCTGTGTGGGAAATCGGTCCCTTGGTATTATATTACTTAATCCAGCCAATTTTATCACAATCATTTTAAGTATTTTTTCTTGTAAACAACGGTTATGACGTCTGGTTGCCGCACCGCCGAGGCTCAGCTTACGGCAAAGGACACATCAAGTACAACCGAACTGACCCACAATTCTGGGACTTTAGTTTCCACGAGTGTGGTTATTACGATATCACTGCTGAAATTGATTTTATCAAGACAAAAAATCCCCGAAAAGTGGTTCTCCTCGGTTATTCTATGGGAACCACCGAGACTTATGTTTATGCAATTTTGAGAAAGGAACATGCGAAGGAACACGTCGCTGGAATTGTATCACTCGGCGCTACCGCTTATTTGGAACACCCTAACAGTATTTTGAAGCACCTAGCACTCGTTTCACCTTACTTGGAGGTTCCTTACCTTTATTACAGCTTTTTGTGATAAATTAAAAGTAGGGCTCTTTGAGGTTTCGAAGTATAAATAGTATGTACGACGGTTGGGAAACTCAAAAACTCGAACGGAAAATAACTTACAGAACTCTGGTTATTACTTGGAATTTTATGATGGGGTTGTACGGCGAAGATCCTGATCAATTGGACCCAGTAGGTCGTTTTGGTGAACTAATATGAGCGAATTTGTTATATTTTAGGCCGATTTACCAGTCTATATAGGCAACAGACCAGCCTCCACTTCGATTAAATCAGTCATTCACTTTGTACAAAACATTATGTCTGGTGGAAAATTCCAATTCTACGATTACGGTTTTTTAAAGAATTTGTTGGTTTACAAATCAACAACACCGCCCCTATACAATGTATCAGAAATTGACGTGCCTATGTACATTTTTTATGGTGAAGCTGACGCTATCAATCCCAAAGAAGTATATTTATTGTAATAAAACCAAGGAAGAAACTGATTATTTTCGTTCAAGGACGTTTTCAAGTTTTATAATGACCTGAAGGTTAAAAACAAGGGCTTAATTCATATTTCTGAAGATAAAACAGTGAAATATAATCACGCAGACTTTGTCATGGCTAAGGATACGGAAAAGTTGTTCTACGGAGTTTTGCTGAGAGTATTAAGAGAAAACTTAAACGGTTGATATTAAAATGCACTTGCTTAGCCTAGAAATGTTGTAAAGGACTAGATTAGACACTAGGGTTTCGTCAATTAAAATATGCAGTCTAAGTGTTTTTTTAAGTTAGTTGCAACTTTTAAAACAAATATAAAGCAAAAGGTTTAAAAATTAAAGAATATGCAACGACCACTAGAAAATAAATATGAATAATTAAAATAAATGCAGTATGCGTTTTATTTTTCTCCTAGTTTGTTACATTTAAGAACCGCCTGGTTATAGAAGTGATTTTAAAATAATTGCAAACAAGTTACAGTGATTACGTTTTAACTAGTTACGACCGTGAACATCGAATTAACTTTTTATTCTTCTTCTGTGAACCGGTCATAAAATTTTAAATTTAGAACTTTTTTAACTAACCAGTTGTTAATAATGGTATTTTGGAATCAAAAATAAAAAGCATTTTAACGAATATTATTGGTGTTTTTATTCTACAAACTTAATTATAGTACATTAAAAAGTAAACAAACGTATTATTTATCTTCTTTACAAACTAATGGACGATTAAAGACCGCCTAAAACGTGCTAATTACTCATTAATTTAATTGCACCTAAATTTAATTTAAAGCGTATCGTGTTACCGCAGTAGTTATTTGACTTGTTTGCAAAATGTCTCAAATTAATCTTTTGCAACTTTTCTGCATAATTATATTTGTGCAAAAGTCTGAAAGCGTAAAAAACAATGTTTGTAAGACCATTATGGACTATTTGCTCATAAATTACAACCAAAATTGCTGGTACAATCCAGACGTGGGCAGTCCTGCGGTAAAATTTACCACCAAAAGTATTAAAAATAAAAAAAATTGCAGCGAGACATAATAACGAGGCGTGGTTACCCTTTAGAAACATATTACATTCAAACTGAGGATGGTTACATAAATGGTATGTACCGAGTTCCTCACAACAACACACACACAAATATGAAGGAAAGGCAGCCAATTTTATTACATCCTGGCCTCAGTGGCAGTCCGAACAGTTTTTTATACATTGGAAACCGATCTATAGGTTGTGACACCCTATAGTAACAAAATGTAAATTTTGACTAAAATTTTCAGTATTTTTTCTCGTAAATAATGGCTATGATGTGTGGTTACCACACCGCCGAGGGTCGGCGTATGGTCGAGGCCACATCAAGTACAAAAGAACAGATCCAGAATTTTGGGACTACAGTTACCACGAGTGTGGCAATTACGACATAACGGCCGAGATTGATTTTATTAAAACCAAAAATCCCCGAAAAGTGATTCTGTTTGGCTATTCTATGGGAACCACCGAGACTTATGTTTATGCAATTTTGCGGAAAGAACACGCAAAGAGACACATAACTGGGATTGTTTCAGCCGGTGTTACAGCCTATGTGGAACACCCTAATAGGTTTTATACACAGATATCACTCTCTGCGGCTTATGTGCAGGTTAATCTTTTTCTGTTAAAAAATAACGCCTAATAAATTCATCTAGAATTCCCTAAGATTTCGTAGAATTCATGGACTTTACGATGGTTGGGAAACAAGACAACGAGCAGACGATATAACTTTTACGAAAATAGTTGGGGCCAAAAAATCGCTAATGGCCCTGTTTGGGGACAATCCTGACCAAGTTGATCCCGTAGCAAGTCAGTTTTTTAGTTACACAATTGTAAAAAATTATTTCAGGCCGATTTACCGGTCTATATAGCTGATCGGCCATCATCTACTGCGGTTAAATGTTACGTACATTATGCCCAGAATATAATTGCCAAAAAGTTTCAGTTTTATGACTATGGCTTATTTAAAAACGTGCTATTGTACAACTCAACGTCGCCTCCCTTGTATAATGTGTCAGAAATTGACGTTCCAATGTACCTTTTCTATGGAGAGTCTGATACACTGAACCCCAAAGAAGTATAGTTTCTTCTAGTGTTGCACAAATGCAATTATAATTTTTTTAAGGACGTTGCTAAATTTTACAATGATTTGAAGGTGAAAAAGAAGGCTCTAATCCATATTTCTGAAGATAAGAAAGTGAAGTTCAACCACGCGGACTTTGTTTTAGGGAAAGACGTCCACAAGCTGTTTTATGGAGTGTTGCTGAGGACACTTAGAGAGAACTTGAAAGGATAATTTTTTGCGCAACTCTTTGATTCTTTTAATAAAAAATTAAATAAGTTTAGCGTGTGTAAGAAGTAAAGAACGGGCATTATTAATTTATTTTCTGTATAGAATTTGGCCGTCAGAGTGTAATCATCAATCTTCCGGGTCGTTTGTCTTTTGTCGTTGACCGGTGGTGCAGGTCTCTGCGGTCTTTCCGCCTATCCAACCTTCTGACGACTCGGGTTTTCTTCCTGCAAAAACACAAGAAAATGCTTAATTTATCACAAATTAATTACACGTGAATAATAAATTGCCTTATCAGCGTGCGCCGATAAAAAATTTAATGTAATCATAACGCGGGCAAGAATCAATTTAAAGTTTAAAGGTCCTGACAAATATTAGCCGCCCTGATCAATATTAATTGGCTTTTGAATACAAAGTGGCCCAAGTTGTTAATTTGCGGCCTCGATCTTATATTTCATGAGGATTGATTGAGGCCAATCAGTCGTAATGTGATTTGGTTGGACTTTTGAACTTTTCTAAACTTCTGTCTCAACATTTTCATAAAACGAATTTGGGAAAATATCGATTGTCGGCGGTGTTTGTCCCTGATTTGGAGGCTCGTAAACCCGCAAACATTTCTGTCACGTCATACGGATCGGAAACGCAAAGCATTCAGCGATCAATTTTCCAGATTTTGTCAACTGGTTGAACTCAATTTAAAATGGTAAACTTGCCTCTCCCAAACGTACCGAGCTGGTACGGCTGCAAAATTTCTTATTGCTTCGATGCAAATCGTGTTTATTTTATGCAAATCGCTGCTTTATATTAATGCGTATTTTTAAGGGAGTGATTGACGTTTATTTCACTCCCGCATCGGGTTGAATCACTTCCATAAAGATCCAAATTGTTTGACGTAAATTTTTATCAAGGGAACGTAATTCGTCTCTCGAATTTATTGAAAGTTCGCGTCGCTTGAGATTCTCCGTGTGTGGCACCAGGGTGCCAAATGAAAGTGAGTAATATTGGGGTGCATTGAGGACACTTCCGTTACGCTTTCAGCATTATCCACTCAATTTACACATTTATAGCCGAAGCGGTATTGATTTTTTTATTTACATATTAAATTCGGCACATTCACTTGTATTCAAAATAATAAAAATAATTCCAGATTCGTCAAAAAAAAATTCAGCCTCGTGCCTTTTAGGCTAAAAATATTAAATTCACAAAAACTTTCGCCGTCATTGAGTTATTTGCTGTTTGATTCTAGACGATAAAATTTGAATATATTTGCAGGTACCTAAAAGTATAATCTTACGAATGTATAAAGCAAATTTTTGTAATTTATTTGACTTTTTTATATAATTCATGTTCGAATTACTGTGTTTTTTTAAAAGCTTGTTACCAATATACCTACTGTACTGTTTTATTATGAGAAATATTGTCGTAAGTCTACGATATTGATTAATTTAAATTAGAGAGACCATCAGATATGTTAAAAGGCTTTAGTAATAATTTCTATGGACATCATTAATCACAAGCTAACGCACATTGTCTAGATTTTATTTATCTAATAATGAAATTATTAATCAATATTTTGTTTTTTAATTTAATTAAAAGCTTCACGTTTGAAAAAAAGTTAGTCTACAAACACACGAATTCGTTAAAATGTTCTTAAAATTGAATATTTTTTCAAAATATTAAATGTTAATATTTACTTATTCTCCGTTAAATTTAAAACTACAAAAAATAGTATTTTTTCACACTTTATTTAATAATGAAATTATTAATTAATATTGTTTTTTATCTAATTCAAAAGCTTTACATTTGAAAAAATTGTTGAAATATTTTTTGAATTAAATATTTTTTTTAATATTTTAAATCTTAATCTATAGGTAAAATCACTACAGTCTGCGGGTGGAAATGAGCTTCTTTCTTTTGTTATTCATGATTAAAAATTTAGTCATAAGTGTGTAAATAAATAGTACTTGTTGCTCAAAAATTACATTACCTACTTTTACTATAGCTTTGTAAAAATCGTGTAAAATAGCAAGCTGTACGCAAACCCTCGTGAATTGACCTATAGGTAAATTGTAAATTAAGTTGAAATCTTCCAAAAAGAAAAAGTTAGCATTTCTGTTACTGTGACGTGCTTAATTACTTTGAAAATATTTATTTAAAAAAAAATGTTAGAAGTGAATAACTGGTGACAGTTTTTTGTCAACGAGCCACATTTTTATGAACTTTAGATCCTGGCATTATTCTGGCGGGTTTATTAAACGCAACTTAAACTAATTTCTGGCAAGTTTTGTTTTTGTTTCGTCTGGAATTTTCCATCCGCCGCCCGGTTTGTAGCTAGGTGTAGCAGTTTTTTCTTTTAATTTTAAAGGAAACCTCAAATCCAGCGAACATGATGAGATCAGCCCATGCATAACTTGTAAAGCACTTGCAACGCCTTTGGGAAATGACCTAAAGTTCATGTTTATATTAACTCTTTTGTTTCCTCCACCCTAATTTCAAAGAAACTTTGTATCAACGAGTGGTTTTAGAACACGGGAGCGAGTAATTACTATATAATTCCGCGCTTCGTCATTATTAAAAATACTTTGTTTGCGATGACTGGGACCTATTTAACGTCCTTATAAAACGGCTTCTGCCTTAAGCACCATGAAATAACCCGTCTGTTTGTTTGATAGATTCGGTGACATGTCGGCTTGATAAATTGCACCTTGACGGTTAATCTAGTCGAGCTTTAGCCGGATTTTGCGTAATTATCGTAAATCTGAAAAGGTTTTTTCGATTCTCTATTGTTTGTAAACAAGCTAGTAGTAAATTAAAAAGTTCCGGATTATTCCGTCGCATTTTTCGGTCTCTCTAATGGGTAGCGCAACTGTGAAAGAGAAATTCAATTTCCAATATTACGTAATTACCGAGGAATTCAAATCCTGATTGATCGGAAAAGTAAATTTATTCGTGCATTCAAATGTAATTCATTTAACATTGATTCAGATCAGAACGCGTGTCTTCCTTCGGACATTTCATTATTTATTATGCTCGGGAAAATCGTCGGATGTATTAGAACTTGTGTAGAGTTCAGTTTTTTCGGAAGGAAAACAATTTCCGATTGTATACCGGCAATATTTTATATGCGAATATCTTTTTCAATCGAGATCCTTCTCCGGGATGAGTATTCCTGGATCATATTTCTGCCTCCTCTTTCGTCTGCCATCTTCGCATTATGTGATCAATTCTGCCGTTATCTATATTTTATTCTAACTTTTTAGCAAACACAGTTCATTGAATGTTCCCTCCTAATGGAAAAACAACGACTTGTCTGCCATTCATTCGCGAAACTCATTCTATTATTTATTAGCAAATTTAATTCAAACGCAAAAACAATTTTGTAAAATCCGTTTTAAATGCAAATTGTAAAGGGAAGCTTCGAAGCTAATGCATTCGGATGCAATTGCACAATATTATTTCACCTCCAATAAAAATTCGCCAAACGAGAACAGCCGCATTTATTTAAATATTGTTACAAACTTTACTTTCCAATAAGGCACTATTACACCACTTGAAACTTTTCTACATTCGGAAGCATGCACTTTTATCCAAAACTGTTTTAAAACCGTCCAAGTTTACTATTCAATTTGTTTGGCTTGTTTTAGGTAAACGGACTAATTACGTTTTACTAATTACTGCGCCGTATCGGTGCACAATCAAATTGTATTAATATGAGCGAATAATTTCGTGCAAAAATTAATAAACAGCGCTAATAATATCGTGTTTATTCAAAATCAACGTATGTGTTTTGCATGAAATTTGCTTACAGCGCTGGGATTTATGCCCCCGAAGGCATTAATAATATCCAACCGATGGTATAATTGCTTTTAACCAGATGCGTCCTTTCGTGTGTACAAAATAAAACGCAGCCTGCGACAAAAGCTTTCATCAACAATTAATGTGCTCTGTTGTTTTATGAATTTTGTCTCTTTGATTTTTCCTAATAAAAAAATTACAAACCGTCTAATGGCCGATGTCTCGTTTAATTAATTGTTTAATCAACAATGAGTGACTGGCTTTGGGCGGAAATCATTCTTTGTGAATTTTTAATAACGCGGACTGAAATTTCACCAAACGCCAAACACATTGCTCTTCCACTGCAGCTGCATTTCTATTTTCTCGAAAAATTCAACGCATAATTTATACAAATAAGGGGGCAAATACATGACAGTCGAGTATTCGACAATCAAAACCAACATTTCCCCAAAGTTCAGTTTGCTGTACCTAAATGTAAGTGAGCTACAACGATCATTAATGCATCACAATTTATCGGTAATAATTTAGGCGTTTCAATACCCAAATCAGGCTCATTAATAAGTATTTAGAGTCCCAATTACAATCACCAATACAAAGCTAAATGTCGATGTCGCCTTTACCTGCAACTAAATGCGAAATTATCGATTAAAGAAATTTTTTTGGGTACAAATTAAATGCACAGTATTTTCTGAATTAAACCAACTTTTAACGAGATGTAAACTTTTAAAGTTTTTGGCTAAAAATTAAGATTTTCAATTTTTATAGTGGAAAATTTTATTCAACGAAAAAATTCATAACTCAAAAACTAAAAGCCGTAGAGCAATGCGGTTTACTTGAGAACTTTAAAAGCTTATTTCTAGATGAAGAAAAATGGTGGATGCGCCAAGTTATTTATTTAAAAAATTCATAACTCAAAAACTAAAAGTCGTAGAGCAATGCGGTTTGTTCCATTGAATTCAGCGGCTCATTTTCTGTGTTATATGAACTTTTCATGATATTTAAAAATTTTATTTTTTTTGCTAAAATTTCCTGAATAATAACACTTACCTTCAAGAAAGTGAAAAAATTATTTTTTTTTAAATTCGTTCTATCATACTTTTTCGTATTTATATATGCCTTTACAACTCTCTAGAGTTGTTAAAAGTCCAAAAAAAGTCCATATGTTCGATTTTTTGATGTTTGATTTTTTCAATTTTTGTCGCGATTTTGGTCGATTTCGGGTGTCCGGAACATTTATCGAGCAATAACTCCGGAACTATTAGAGATAACCCCATGAAGTGTATTATCGTTAGAAAGCTCTTTTAATTATCTACCTTTTTAAAAAAAGACTTTTATTCTCCGACTAATAGTTTTCGAGAAAATTGCAAATAAACGCAGAAATAGGTAAAATTTAAATAAATTCATAACTAAAAAACTATTGGTAATTTGGCAGTTTTTTCGATCCCAATCGATTCCCCGGATTATTTTGCATAGGTGAGGCAGTATTTAAACGACAAGTATTTTTGTTCAGTAAAAATAATAAATACGCAAAAATTGAGTGTAAAGCGGTCGCTTTATTTCATGAGTGGATTTTTTAAAGTCTATTTATACAAAAACTAGTTGAATACAACATTTTATTCTTTGAATTAGACTCAATAAGGCTTAAAATTGCTTTAAATCTGTTAAAAATAATCAAATGTTTCGTAAAATTGCCAAAACTTTTCTTACACAGGAGAAAATCCGTAAATTTTAACAGTGTCAAAGAATAAAATAATAAATGCACAGTAAAAATAATAAATGCAAAGTAAAAATAATAAATGCGCAGTAAATAACAGCATTCGTTCGAGGGGTAAGTTCGCCTCAGCCTGCAGGCTAGCTACTGAGCTAAACGCTCATTTAAATACTTAAATTAATTAAATACTGATCATTTATTATTCTATACTGATCAAAATCGGATTTATTACTGATCGCTTTATTACTCCTTTTTTTCTTATTCTGAGTGACCACTCTGCAGTGGAGTTGCTTCGCTCATACCTTGCTGCAACTTTGTGTCTGAAGTCTAATTTAGTTTAGTGCAATTTCGTGAGTTCGATGATGCAAATAGTATTTCCACCGTTAGATCTAGTATTAGAGATGCATCAGCCGACAGCCAAGAGCAGTAAAAGCGATCAGAGCAGGAGTGAGACTGTAAGTAGCAGCAAAATTAAGGCAGTAGTAAACCAGTAGCTGAGTTATTCAAGTCTGTTAGGGGGCACATCACCGTAAATCCGTAACTGTCTCAGCGCGCTCAACGATGTCGTTACAGTTTACGACGGATGGATTATGGACGCTGGGAGGAGAGACGTTGGGCCCTTATAAACTGTTACGGAATTAGGGACTTTACACCATTTCTATATTTTAAATTTATCGGCGGTCGATCGACGATGTAAAACCCCCGAAAGGCGCACTTCGACGTGCAATTCGTTGTAAATTCCCGTAACAAACTTTAGGAATAGTTAAGTGAATAAACTGCGTGATAAAAATTCAGGTGCCTGGCTGTTGGGCAATTTAAGTCGGTCTTTCGTGCGTTTTCATGAATAAGAGTGGAGGGTCGAAAAATAATAACACGGCACATCGTGTCTTTTTATGGCTTCATAACTGTTGTGTTAAAATGCGGATACTTGTAGCCTTTATATCACATCTCAAGGAAAGTCCCAGATAAATGGATTAAATTTTTATACGTCGAGCTTAACTCAACACAATTTTTCGGTGTGAAATCTACAAAATAAAGCCCGTTCACAACTTATCAGGTTACGTCAACAATAAAATTCGGTAGAGTGGAGACGTGCGATGTTGTGTTATCCTTGAAGTTATAAAATGTTTCTACTGAATTTTTCAAGAATACAAAAGATGAGATGTAAAGTACATTGTGGAAATTGTGGGATTGTTAATGGTCTATAAATTTAAAAAGTTTCCACAAAATGAAAATCTTTACAACTAGGATATTTCCAGAAATTACGAAACTTGTTGAGACGTCTCGAAAATTTATATTGTTTGAATCGAGGCGCATTAAAAGTTTAAACGGCTCAAAATATATCGAGCTAAAAAACTGGGCGGAAGAGTAAAATACGCAAGATTTCAACGAAAAATAGTAATTATAGGAGGTAAACACCAATCGGCGCAATTTCTTCCGTTGGACAGCTTCTTTGATGTCGCTGTTTGTATATAAATTATTGTAAATTGGTGAAGTTCGCAGCGATGTCGACTCTTAAATGAAGTTATTAAAATCGTTGCATCTTGTTATGATGCAATTTACTAGTTAGTGTTGCAGTTTAGTCGTTAGAAACTTTGAAAGTTAATATTTCGTGCGTAATTTATTAAACACACGAGGCAATAGTTGAATCCATTCGGCCAGCCGTTGGAAAAATCGTCCCCGGAACGATTCAATTCACGATCAGTAATCGAGTTTAAATAAAGCATTCACTCGTATGCAGCGTACAATAATTTTTAATTTAGCACGAAGTGCTGCCTAATAGCTCGCACCGAGCGATTATTTCGGCAATTTGGATGTGTTAACGACCTCAAGATCGTTAAACTGAAAGATTGCTTCGACTATGTAACAGAATATTGACGAGGGCGTCGAAATTTAATTTAGGGCTTTAGACGTTGGAGTATCATCGACATGCAAGCCGCAATTTCAGGTGAAACTTTGACCCTTTGCGTCGCTTCGTTAAACTGTGCTGTCGGAAAGGCGAGTAAAAAATTGTCGCTTGCTGAATTTTTTCTTCGCCGTGTGGTCACGGATAATCCCTTGTGACGGAGGGATCGTATGAGTGGCCGGAGACAGACCATCTTAGCCGAGTCTGTTACAGCCAAATCCATTATAGATGAGCGCACATTTCCCTGGACGGTATGAAGACCGGAATTATAACAGGGACTCTCAATCACTACAGAGGTACAGCCAACACAATAGCAATCCACTCTCTAAGCACAGTTTTAGTAAAATAACTTTAAGAAGCTACCTTTGAAAGTTAGAATGAGTCTCAAAAAAATTGTTTCTTTGATGGAAATTTTAGCAAAAAATTTTAAAATTTTAAATCTCCTGAAAAGTTGGTATAATACAGAAAATGAACTGCTGAATTCAATGTAACAAACCGCATTGCTCTACGACTTTTAGTTTTTGAGTTATGAATTTTTTTGTTGAATAAAATTTTCCACTATGACAAATGGCTACCCTAAATTTAGGCAAAAAATTATAAATTTTTAATTCTTGTGAAAAATTGATATAATATGTAAAATGAGCCGTAGAATTCAATCGAACAAAGCGCAATGCTCTACGACTTTTAGTTTTTTTTTATGAATTTTTTTAGTGAAAAACTTTGATCGCCTCTGTAGCCGGAACCGTTGCCCGGAGCGGCTCCGGGTTTAATAAAAAAAATAGAGAAAATTAAGCGCTATCAGGTGGTTTTTTGTTCGTTGCTCTAAGTCTTACAGTTTCCGAGAAAAACGCAAAAAAAGGTTTCCATTTTCACTAATTTTCAATTTTCAACCGCCAATTACGGCGAAACTATTAGAGTTATCGAGAAACGGAAAAATCGATGACAACCGGAATAAAAAACTCTACGAAATGGCATAGGACTCAAGGCGATATCTCGCAAAAAAATTTTCAATTTTCAATCGCGGATTACGACCAAACTAAAAGAGCTAGGAGAAAACTCTTTTTTCCATCGTAAAGAGCACATCAGAATCTATAAGATAGGATAAGTTTTATTCGATTCTGAGACACTTTTAAAATTGATCATTTTATAGGGGGGGGTGTTAACTTTTTTTATTTTTTTTTTATTATCCCATTTACGACTAAACTATTCAAAAAAGTGCAACTGTTTTAATCCTCACCTATGCAAAATGATCCGGGGAATCGATTGGCATCGGAAAAATTGCCAAATTCTCAATAGTTTTTTAGTTACGAATTTTTTAAAATTTTACCATTTTTTGCATTTATCTGCAATTTGCTCAAAAACTATTAGTCAGAGAACAATAATTTTTTTTGAGAAAAATAGATAATTCAAAGAGCTTTCCAACGATAATAAACTTCATGGGGTTATCTCTGATAGTTCCGGAGCTATTGCTCAACAAATGTTCCGGGTACCCAAAATCGATAGAAATTGCGACGAAAATTGAAAAAATCAAACATCAAAAAATCGAACATATAGACTTTTTTGGACTTTTAACAACTCTAGAGAGTTGAAAAGGCATATATAAATACGAAAAAGTATGATAGAAGGAATTTAAAAAAAAATTTTTTTTCACTTTCTGGAAGGTAAGTGTTTATTACTCTGGAAATTTTAGCAAAAAAAATAAAATTTTTAAATCTCATGAAAAATACGTATAATACAGAAAATGAACCGCTGAATCCAATGGAACAAACCGCATTGCTCCACGACTTTTAGTTTTTGAGTTATGAATTTTTTTGTTGGATAAAATTTTCCACTATGACAAATGGCTACCCTAAATTTAGGCAAAAAATTTTAAATTTTTAATTCTTGTGAAAAATTGATATAATATGTAAAATGAGCCGTAGAATTCAATCGAACAAACCGCAATGTTCTACGACTTTTAGTTTTTTTTTTATGAATTTTTTTAGTGAAAAATTTTGATCGCCTCTGTAGCCGGAACCGTTGCCCGGAGCGGCTCCGGGTTTAATCGAAAAAATAGAGAAAATTAAGCGCTATCAGATGGTTTTTTGTTCGTTGCTCTAAGTCTTACAGTTTCCGAGAAAAACGCAAAAAAAGGTTTCCATTTTCACTTATTTTCAATTTTCAACCGCCAATTACGGCGAAACTATTAGAGTTATCGAGAAACGGAAAAATCGATGATAACCGGAATAAAAAACTCTACGAAATGGCATAGGACTCAAGGCGATATCTCGCAAAAAAATTTTCAATTTTCAATCGCGGATTACGGCCAAACTAAAAGAGCTAGGAGAAAACTCTTTTTTCCATCGTAAAGAGCACATCAAAATCTATAAGATAGAATAAGTTTTATTCGATTCTGAGACACTTTTAAAATTGACCATTTTGAAGGGGGGGGGTGTAAACTTTTTTTAATTTTTTTTTATTATCCCATTTACGACTAAACTATTCGAAAAAGTGCAACTGTTTTAATCCTCACCTATGCAAAATGATCCGGGGAATCGATTGGCATCGGAAAAATTGCCAAATTCTCAATAGTTTTTTAGTTACGAATTTTTTAAAATTTTACCATTTTTTGCATTTATCTGCAATTTGCTCAAAAACTATTAGTCAGAGAACAATAATTTTTTTTGAGAAAAATAGATAATTTAAAGAGCTTTCCAACGATAATAAACTTCATGCGGTTATCTCTGATAGTTCCGGAGCTATTGCTCAACAAATGTTCCGGGTACCCAAAATCGACAGAAATTGCGACGAAAATTGAAAAAATCAAACATCAAAAAATCGAACATATAGACTTTTTTGGACTTTTAACAACTCTAGAGAGTTGAAAAGGCATATATAAATACGAAAAAGTATGATAGAAGGAATTTAAAAAAAAAATATTTTTTTCACTTTCTGGAAGGTAAGTGTTATTACTCTGGAAATTTTAGCAAAAAAAAAATAAAATTTTTAAATCTCATGAAAAATACGTATAATACAGAAAATGAACCGCTGAATCCAATGGAACAAACCGCATTGCTCCACGACTTTTAGTTTTTGAGTTATGAATTTTTTTGTTGGATAAAATTTTCCACTATGACAAATGGCTACCCTAAATTTAGGCAAAAAATTTAAAATTTTTAATTCTTGTGAAAAATTGATATAATATGTAAAATGAGCCGTAGAATTCAATCGAACAAACCGCAATGCTCTACGACTTTTAGTTTTTTTTTATGAATTTTTTTAGTGAAAAACTTTGATCGCCTCTGTAGCCGGAACCGTTGCCCGGAGCGGCTCCGGGTTTAATCGAAAAAATAGAGAAAATTAAGCGCTATCAGATGGTTTTTTGTTCGTTGCTCTAAGTCTTACAGTTTCCGAGAAAAACGCAAAAAAAGGTTTCCATTTTCACTTATTTTCAATTTTCAACCGCCAATTACGGCGAAACTATTAGAGTTATCGAGAAACGGAAAAGTCGAAAATAACCGGAATAAAAAACTCTACGAAATGGCATAGGACTCAAGGCGATATCTCGCAAAAAAATTTTCAATTTTCAATCGCGGATTACGGCCAAACTAAAAGAGCTAGGAGAAAACTCTTTTTTCCATCGTAAAGAGCACATCAAAATTTATAAGATAGGATAAGTTTTATTCGATTCTGAGACACTTTGAAAATTGACCATTTTGTAGGGGGGGGTGTTAACTTTTTTTAATTTTTTTTTATTATCCCATTTACGACTAAACTATTCGAAAAAGTGCATTTGTTTTAATCCTCACCTATGCAAAATGATCCGGGGAATCGATTGGCATCGGAAAAATTGCCAAATTCTCAATAGTTTTTTAGTTACGAATTTTTTAAAATTTTACCATTTTTTGCATTTATCTGCAATTTGCTCAAAAACTATTAGTCAGAGAACAATAATTTTTTTTGAGAAAAATAGATAATTCAAAGAGCTTTCCAACGATAATAAACTTCATGGGGTTATCTCTGATAGTTCCGGAGCTATTGCTCAACAAATGTTCCGGGTACCCAAAATCGACAGAAATTGCGACGAAAATTGAAAAAATCAAACATCAAAAAATCGAACATATAGACTTTTTTGGACTTTTAACAACTCTAGAGAGTTGAAAAGGCATATATAAATACGAAAAAGTATGATAGAAGGAATTTAAAAAAAAAATATTTTTTTCACTTTCTGGAAGGTAAGTGTTATTACTCTGGAAATTTTAGCAAAAAAAATAAAATTTTTAAATCTCATGAAAAATACGTATAATACAGAAAATGAACCGCTGAATCCAATGGAACAAACCGCATTGCTCCACGACTTTTAGTTTTTGAGTTATGAATTTTTTTGTTGGATAAAATTTTCCACTATGACAAATGGCTACCCTAAATTTAGGCAAAAAATTTTAAATTTTTAATTCTTGTGAAAAATTGATATAATATGTAAAATGAGCCGTAGAATTCAATCGAACAAACCGCAATGCTCTACGACTTTTAGATTTTGAGTTATGAATTTTTTTGTTGGATAAAATCTTCCACTATTTCCCTAAATTTAAGCAAAAAATTTTAAATTTTTAATTCTTGTGAAAAATTGATATAATATGTAAAATGAGCCGTAGAATTCAATCGAACAAACCGCAATGCTCTACGACTTTTAGTTCTTTTTTTATGAATTTTTTTAGTGAAAAACTTTGATCGCCTCTGTAGCCGGAACCGTTGCCCGGAGCGGCTCCGGGTTTGGTCGAAAAAATAGACAAAATTAAGCGCTATCAGATGGTTTTTTGTTCGTTGCTCTAAGTCTTACAGTTTCCGAGAAAAACGCAAAAAAAGGTTTCCATTTTCACTTTTTTTCAATTTTCAATCGCCAATTACGCCGAAACTATTAAAGATATCGAGAAACGGAAAAATGGAAGATAACCGGAATAAAAAACTCTACAAAATGGCATAGGACTTAAGGCGATATCTTGCAAAAAAATTTTCAATTTTCAAACGCCGATTACGGCCAAACTAAAAGAGCTAGAAGAAAACGGTTTGTTCGATCGTAAAGAGCACATCAAAATCTATAAGATAGAATAGGTTTCATTTGATTTTGAGACACTTTAAAAATTGACCAATTTTGAGGGGGGGGTGTTAACTTTTTTTTAATTTTTTTTATTTTCTCATTTACGGCTAAACTATTGTAAAAAGTGGAACTGTTTTGATCCATACCTATGCAAAATGATCCGGGGAATCGATTGGCATCGAGAAAATTGACAAATTCCCAATAGTTTTTTAGTTATGAATTTTTTAAAATTTTACCAATTTTTGCATTTAGCAGCAATTTGCTCGAAAACTATTAGTCGGAGAACAATAATCTTTTTTGAAAAAAATAGATAATTTAAAGAGCTTTCCAACGATAATACACTTCATGGGGTTATCTCTAATAGTTCCGGAGCTATTGCTCGAGAAATGTTCCGGGTACCCGAAATCGACCAAAATCGCGACAAAAATTGAAAAAATCAAACATCAAAAAATTGAACATATGGACTTTTTGTGGACTTTTAACAACTTTAGTGAGTTGTTAAGACATATAGAAGTCCATAAAAATTTGCTGGAGTGAGTTTAAAAAAAATTTTTTTTTCATCTCTTTGAAGGTAAGTAGTGTGTAGTATTCAGGAAATTTGAGCAAAAAAAATGAAAATTTTAAATTGCGTGAAAAATTAGTATAATAAAGAAAAAAAGCCGCTGAATCCAATAGAACAAACCGCACTGCTCTACGACTTTTAGTTTTCGAGTTATGAATTTTTTAATGAATAAAATTTTTCACTATGACAAATGGCTACCCTAAATTTAGGCAAAAATTTTTAAATTTTTAATTCTTGTGAAAAATCGATATAATATGTAAAATGAGCCGTAGGATTCAACCGAACAAACCGCAATGCTCTACGAATTTTAGTTTTTTTTTTATGAATTTTTTTAGTGAAAAACTTTGATCGCCTCTGTAGCCGGAACCGTTGCCCGGAGCGGCTCCGGGTTTGGTCGAAAAAATAGACAAAATTAAGCGCTATCAGATGGTTTTTTGTTCGTTGCTCTAAGTCTTACAGTTTCCGAGAAAAACGCAAAAAAAGGTTTCCATTTTCACTTTTTTTCAATTTTCAATCGCCAATTACGGCGAAACTATTAAAGATATCGAGAAACGGAAAAATCTAGGATAACCGGAATAAAAAACTCTACAAAATGGCATAGGACTTAAGGCGATATCTCGCAAAAAAATTTTCAATTTTCAAACGCCGATTACGGCCAAACTGAAAGAGCTAGAAGAAAACGGTTTGTTCGATCGTAAAGAGCACATCAAAATCTATAAGATAGAATAGGTTTCATTTGATTTTGAGACACTTTAAAAATTGACCAATTTTAAGGGGGGGGTGTTAACTTTTTTTTAATTTTTTTTATTTTCTCATTTACGGCTAAACTATTGTAAAAAGTGGAACTGTTTTGATCCATACCTATGCAAAATGATCCGGGGAATCAATTGGCATCGAGAAAATTGCCAAATTCCCAATAGTTTTTTAGTTATGAATTTTTTAAAATTTTACCAATTTTTGCATTTAGCAGCAATTTGCTCGAAAACTATTAGTCGGAGAACAATAATCTTTTTTGAAAAAAATAGATAATTTAAAGAGCTTTCCAACGATAATACACTTCATGGGGTTATCTCTAATAGTTCCGGAGCTATTGCTCGAGAAATGTTCCGGGTACCCGAAATCGACCAAAATCGCGACAAAAATTGAAAAAATCAAACATCAAAAAATTGAACATATGGACTTTTTGTGGACTTTTAACAACTTTAGTGAGTTGTTAAGACATATAGAAGTCCATAAAAATTTGCTGGAGTGAGTTTAAAAAAAATTTTTTTTTCATCTCTTTGAAGGTAAGTAGTGTGTAGTACTCAGGAAATTTGAGCAAAAAAAATGAAAATTTTAAATTGCGTGAAAAATTAGTATAATAAAGAAAAAAAGCCGCTGAATCCAATAGAACAAACCGCACTGCTCTACGACTTTTAGTTTTCGAGTTATGAATTTTTTTAATGAATAAAATTTTTCACTATGACAAATGGCTACCCTAAATTTAGGCAAAAATTTTTAAATTTTTAATTCTTGTGAAAAATCGATATAATATGTAAAATGAGCCGTAGGATTCAACCGAACAAACCGCAATGCTCTACGACTTTTAGTTTTTTTTTTATGAATTTTTTTAGTGAAAAACTTTGATCGCCTCTGTAGCCGGAACCGTTGCCCGGAGCGGCTCCGGGTTTGGTCGAAAAAATAGACAAAATTAAGCGCTATCAGATGGTTTTTTGTTCGTTGCTCTAAGTCTTACAGTTTCCGAGAAAAACGCAAAAAAAGGTTTCCATTTTCACTTTTTTTCAATTTTCAATCGCCAATTACGGCGAAACTATTAAAGATATCGAGAAACGGAAAAATGGAAGATAACCGGAATAAAAAACTCTACAAAATGGCATAGGACTTAAGGCGATATCTTGCAAAAAAATTTTCAATTTTCAAACGCCGATTACGGCCAAACTAAAAGAGCTAGAAGAAAACGGTTTGTTCGATCGTAAAGAGCACATCAAAATCTATAAGATAGAATAGGTTTTATTTGATTTTGAGACACTTTAAAAATTGACCAATTTTAAGGGGGGGGTGTTAACTTTTTTTTAATTTTTTTTATTTTTTCATTTACGGCTAAACTATTGTAAAAAATGGAACTGTTTTGATCCATACCAATGCAAAATGATCCGGGGAATCGATTAGCATCGAGAAAATTGCCAAATTCCCAATAGTTTTTTAGTTATGAATTTTTTAAAATTTTACCAATTTTTGCATTTAGCAGCAATTTGCTCGAAAACTATTAGTCGGAGAACAATAATCTTTTTTGAAAAAAATAGATAATTTAAAGAGCTTTCCAACGATAATACACTTCATGGGGTTATCTCTAATAGTTCCGGAGCTATTGCTCGAGAAATGTTCCGGGTACCCGAAATCGACCAAAATCGCGACAAAAATTGAAAAAATCAAACATCAAAAAATTGAACATATGGACTTTTTGTGGACTTTTAACAACTTTAGTGAGTTGTTAAGACATATAGAAGTCCATAAAAATTTGCTGGAGTGAGTTTAAAAAAAATTTTTTTTTCATCTCTTTGAAGGTAAGTAGTGTGTAGTACTCAGGAAATTTGAGCAAAAAAAATGAAAATTTTTAATTGCGTGAAAAATTAGTATAATAAAGAAAAAAAGCCGCTGAATCCAATAGAACAAACCGCACTGCTCTACGACTTTTAGTTTTCGAGTTATGAATTTTTTTAATGAATAAAATTTTTCACTATGACAAATGGCTACCCTAAATTTAGGCAAAAATTTTTAAATTTTTAATTCTTGTGAAAAATCGATATAATATGTAAAATGAGCCGTAGGATTCAACCGAACAAACCGCAATGCTCAACGACTTTTAGTTTTTTTTTTATGAATTTTTTTAGTGAAAAACTTTGATCGCCTCTGTAGCCGGAACCGTTGCCCGGAGCGGCTCCGGGTTTGGTCGAAAAAATAGACAAAATTAAGCGCTATCAGATGGTTTTTTGTTCGTTGCTCTAAGTCTTACAGTTTCCGAGAAAAACGCAAAAAAAGGTTTCCATTTTCACTTTTTTTCAATTTTCAATCGCCAATTACGGCGAAACTATTAAAGATATCGAGAAACGGAAAAATGGAGGATAACCGGAATAAAAAACTCTACAAAATGGCATAGGACTTAAGGCGATATCTCGCAAAAAAATTTTCAATTTTCAAACGCCGATTACGGCCAAACTAAAAGAGCTAGAAGAAAACGGTTTGTTCGATCGTAAAGAGCACATCAAAATCTATAAGATAGAATAGGTTTCATTTGATTTTGAGACACTTTAAAAATTGACCAATTTTAAGGGGGGGGTGTTAACTTTTTTTTAATTTTTTTTATTTTCTCATTTACGGCTAAACTATTGTAAAAAGTGGAACTGTTTTGATCCATACCTATGCAAAATGATCCGGGGAATCAATTGGCATCGAGAAAATTGCCAAATTCCCAATAGTTTTTTAGTTATGAATTTTTTAAAATTTTACCAATTTTTGCATTTAGCAGCAATTTGCTCGAAAACTATTAGTCGGAGAACAATAATCTTTTTTGAAAAAAATAGATAATTTAAAGAGCTTTCCAACGATAATACACTTCATGGGGTTATCTCTAATAGTTCCGGAGCTATTGCTCGAGAAATGTTCCGGGTACCCGAAATCGACCAAAATCGCGACAAAAATTGAAAAAATCAAACATCAAAAAATTGAACATATGGACTTTTTGTGGACTTTTAACAACTTTAGTGTGTTGTTAAGACATATAGAAGTCCATAAAAATTTGCTGGAGTGAGTTTAAAAAAAATTTTTTTTTCATCTCTTTGAAGGTAAGTAGTGTGTAGTACTCAGGAAATTTGAGCAAAAAAAATGAAAATTTTAAATTGCGTGAAAAATTAGTATAATAAAGAAAAAAGCCGCTGAATCCAATAGAACAAACCGCACTGCTCTACGACTTTTAGTTTTCGAGTTATGAATTTTTTTAATGAATAAAATTTTTCACTATGACAAATGGCTACCCTAAATTTAGGCAAAAATTTTTAAATTTTTAATTCTTGTGAAAAATCGATATAATATGTAAAATGAGCCGTAGGATTCAACCGAACAAACCGCAATGCTCTACGACTTTTAGTTTTTTTTTTATGAATTTTTTTAGTGAAAAACTTTGATCGCCTCTGTAGCCGGAACCGTTGCCCGGAGCGGCTCCGGGTTTGGTCGAAAAAATAGACAAAATTAAGCGCTATCAGATGGTTTTTTGTTCGTTGCTCTAAGTCTTACAGTTTCCGAGAAAAACGCAAAAAAAGGTTTCCATTTTCACTTTTTTTCAATTTTCAATCGCCAATTACGGCGAAACTATTAAAGATATCGAGAAACGGAAAAATGGAAGATAACCGGAATAAAAAACTCTACAAAATGGCATAGGACTTAAGGCGATATCTTGCAAAAAAATTTTCAATTTTCAAACGCCGATTACGGCCAAACTAAAAGAGCTAGAAGAAAACGGTTTGTTCGATCGTAAAGAGCACATCAAAATCTATAAGATAGAATAGGTTTTATTTGATTTTGAGACACTTTAAAAATTGACCAATTTTAAGGGGGGGGTGTTAACTTTTTTTTAATTTTTTTTATTTTCTCATTTACGGCTAAACTATTGTAAAAAGTGGAACTGTTTTGATCCATACCTATGCAAAATGATCCGGGGAATCGATTGGCATCGAGAAAATTGCCAAATTCCCAATAGTTTTTTAGTTATGAATTTTTTAAAATTTTACCAATTTTTGCATTTAGCAGCAATTTGCTCTAAAACTATTAGTCGGAGAACACTAATTTTTTTTGAAAAAAATAGATAATTCAAAGAGCTTTCCAACGATAGTAAACTTCATGGGGTTATCTCTGATAGTTCCGGAGCTATTGCTCAACAAATGTTCCGGGTACCCAAAATCGACAGAAATTGCGACAAAAATTGAAAAAATCAAACATCAAAAAATCGAACATATAGACTTTTTTTGGACTTTTAACAACTCTAGAGAGTTGTAAAGGCATATATAAATACGAAAAAGTATGATAGAAGGAATTTAAAAAAAAATATTTTTTTCACTTTCTGGAAGGTAAGTGTTATTACTCTGGAAATTTTAGCAAAAAAAATAAAATTTTTAAATCTCATGAAAAATACGTATAATACAGAAAATGAACCGCTGAATCCAATGGAACAAACCGCATTGCTCCACGACTTTTAGTTTTTGAGTTATGAATTTTTTTGTTGGATAAAATTTTCCACTATGACAAATGGCTACCCTAAATTTAGGCAAAAAATTTTAAATTTTTAATTCTTGTGAAAAATTGATATAATATGTAAAATGAGCCGTAGAATTCAATCGAACAAACCGCAATGCTCTACGACTTTTAGTTTTTGAGTTATGAATTTTTTTGTTGGATAAAATTTTCCACTATTTCCCTAAATTTAAGCAAAAAATTTTAAATTTTTAATTCTTGTGAAAAATTGATATAATATGTAAAATGAGCCGTAGAATTCAATCGAACAAACCGCAGTGCTCTACGACTTTTAGCTTTTTTTTTATGAATTTTTTTAGTAAAAAAATTTGATCGCCTCTGTAGCCGGAACCGTTCCCCGAAGCGGCTCCGGGTTTAATCGAAAAAATAGAGAAAATTAAGCGCTATCAGATGGTTTTTTGCTCGTTGCTCTAAGTCTTACAGTTTCCGAGAAAAACGCAAAAAAAGGTTTCTATTTTCACTTATTTTCAATTTTCAACCGCCAATTACGGCGAAACTATTAGAGTTATTGAGAAACGGAAAAATCGATGACAACCGGAATAAAAAACTCTACGAAATGGCATAGGACTCAAGGCGATATCTCGCAAAAAAATTTTCAATTTTCAATCGCGGATTACGGCCAAACTAAAAGAGCTAGGAGAAAACTCTTTTTTCCATCGTAAAGAGCACATCAAAATCTATAAGATAGGATAAGTTTTATTCGATTCTGAGACACTTTTAAAATTGACCATTTTGTAGGGGGGGGTGTTAACTTTTTTTAATTTTTTTTTATTATCCCTTTTCCGACTAAACTATTCGAAAAAGTGCAACTGTTTTAATCCTCACCTATGCAAAATGATCCGGGGAATCGATTGGCATCGGAAAAATTGCCAAATTTTCAATAGTTTTTTAGTTATAAATTTTTTAAAATTTTATTATTTTTTGCATTTATCTGCAATTTGCTCAAAAACTATTAGTCGGAGAACAATAATTTTTTTTGAAAAAAATAGATAATTCAAAGAGCTTTTCAACGATAGTAAACTTCATGGGGTTATCTCTGATAGTTCCGGAGCTATTGCTCAACAAATGTTCCGGGTACCCAAAATCGACAGAAATTGCGACAAAAATTGAAAAAATCAAACATCAAAAAATCAAACATATAGACTTTTTTTGGACTTTTAACAACTCTAGAGAGTTGTAAAGGCATATATAAATACGAAAAAGTATGATAGAAGGAATTTAAAAAAATATATTTTTTTCACTTTCTGGAAGGTAAGTGATATTACTCTGGAAATTTTAGCAAAAAAAATAAAATTTTTAAATCTCATGAAAAATACGTATAATACAGAAAATGAACCGCTGAATCCAATGGAACAAACCGCATTGCTCCACGACTTTTAGTTTTTGAGTTATGAATTTTTTTGTTGGATAAAATTTTCCACTATTTCCCTAAATTTAAGCAAAAAATTTTAAATTTTTAATTCTTGTGAAAAATTGATATAATATGTAAAATGAGCCGTAGAATTCAATCGAATAAACCGCAATGCTCTACGACTTTTAGTTTTTTTTTATGAATTTTTTTAGTGAAAAATTTTGATCGCCTCTGTAGCCGGAACCGTTGCCCGTAGCGGCTCCGGGTTTAATCGAAAAAATAGAGAAAATTAAGCGCTATCAGATGGTTTTTTGCTCGTTGCTCTAAGTCTTACAGTTTCCGAGAAAAACGCAAAAAAAGTTTCCATTTTCACTTATTTTCAATTTTCAACCGCCAATTACGGCGAAACTATTAGAGTTATCGAGAAACGAAAAAATCGATGACAACCGGAATAAAAAACTCTACGAAATGGCATAGGACTCAAGGCGATATCTCGCAAAAAAATTTTCAATTTTCAATCGCGGATTACGGCCAAACTAAAAGAGCTAGGAGAAAACTCTTTTTTCCATCGTAAAGAGCACATCAAAATCTATGAGATAGGATAAGTTTTATTCGATTTTGAGACACTTTTAAAATTGACCATTTTGTAGGGGGGGGGTGTTAACTTTTTTTAATTTTTTTTTATTATCCCATTTACGACTAAACTATTCGAAAAAGTGTAACTGTTTTAATCCTCACCTATGCAAAATGATCCGGGGAATCGATTGGCATCGGAAAAATTGCCAAATTCCCAATAGATTTTTAGTTATGAATTTTTCAAAATTTTACCAACTTTTGCATTTATCTGCAATTTGCTCAAAAACTATTAGTCGGAGAACAATAATTTTTTTTGAAAAAAATTGATAATTTAAAGAGCTTTCCAACGATAATAAACTTCATGGGGTTATCTCTGATAGTTCCGGAGCTCTTGCTCAACAAATGATCCGGGTACCCAAAATCGACAAAAATTGCGACGAAAATTGAAAAAATCAAACATCAAAAAATCGAACATATAGACTTTTAACAACTCTAGAAAGTTGTAAAGGCATATATAAATACGAAAATGTATGATAGAACAAATTTAAAAATTTTCAACCGGCGATTACAGCAAAACTATTATAGTTAACGAAAAGCGGAAAAATCGAGAAAGTATTAACAAATTTTTTTATTTTCTTAATTACGGCAAAACTTTTCGAAGATGTGTAACTGTTTTGGTCCAAGCCTTTGTAGAATCATCCGGGGAATCGATTGACGTCGAGAAAATCGCCAAATTCCTGATAGTTTTGTAGTTATGTTTTTTATTTTACCATTTTTTTGCTTTTATTTAATTCCAGATTTTTCAAAATCTTAGAACAGTTAGACCTGTTAAAATTTTCACATTACCTAACATTTGGCATTTCTGAAGACAGATTTTTGAAATTAAAAATTGCCTTAATAAATAACTCCAAAGGCGGCCAGAGTGCCAAATGACGTCCCAGTAATCGGTATTTATAGCCTTCGCCGTTAGGTTAACATAAATCCACTCGGGCAATATTGGCAGGTGTCGGAGGTATCCCCATAGGCTAGTCTTAATTAGCGGTTCCTAGTTCATTATTCACCGGCGCCGCGGCGCTGGCCACCGTCGCTTTGTCTGTCGATTGCCGTGAAATATTTATAGGGTCTCCATGAACCTCGGATGTTTTGTCTCGTTTTCTACCTACGACTGCATGTGCCGTCGAATCCGGTCGGCTATAATAGGTTAAACGTCGCTGATGAATTAAACCGGTAATTTATGGTCTCGTAACCCAAAAGCTCTTTTTGCTAATGAAAAATGGCAATCTCGATTCAAATTCGCAAAATAAAAAGTCCGCGTCACTCCAAACTTTCGCTTTAAAAAGATACTTAAGATGAAATATTGCGTCTTCCGCGTTTCTTATTGACAAGTTGGAATAACATTATTGATTGGTGCTTTCACTCAACTTTCAGGTACCTACTTGACAAATTGGCTGTAATGAAAAGAACGATCGGGCAAACAGGCCGAAATTAAGAGAACACTTAGCTGGAAATGACGGCTAATGACGCGATATGACCCGAATATGGTTTAGTTAAAAATAAAACGCACTTAGAAACCTTCAAGTTTACACTTAGAATTTGGTTGAAACTTATAACATAACTAGAGAGGGTTACATGTTAGAATTTTTTTCTTTGAAATAACTGTTTCCGTTGTTTTTTAACAAGCGATATTTTCTCTATTTTAAAATTAAGAAAGCTTCCAAGAAACCGACGTTTCAATAATCAATTACACGTCGGGCCAGAACATCAATTATTGAAACGTAAGCATACCTTTTACTAAAAATTAGAGATCCACATATGTTGCCCTATTTTATAACCGGCACGACACAATTTTGTCCCTGGAGTGATAATTTATAACAGAAATAATATTACTAGAGCCTTTAGTGCAGAGACGATGATGTGTTATCTAACTTGCTATATTATTCAGGTAATTGGAACATGGTTCTGTTCCGAGAATAGGGAAACTACTATTATTCATAACTTATTCGCTCATAAATTATTAACTTTTTTGACCAAACCTCATAATTTTATTCAAAAAGTAGACATTCAAACAGCATTTGTCAGTTTTAATTACGCGTTTATTTACATAATAATGCAAGTAGGTACAGTTCGAATAAAATATTTATTTAATTTTTATTTAAATACATGTGTGTGGGCAAAATAATTTAAAATAATTATCAATATACAATTAAAACAGTTAAGTAAATAAATAAATTTACATAGTTGTTTGTGATTTATTTTAATTACAGGAAATTAAATATATTTGGGGTGGGACTTTTTTTTGCAGTTTCAGAAAACCTATAAATAGTGATCTTTCAGTGTCGTAATTTTTGCGGTGGTGGCAGAAAATCATATTTAAACGTTGAGTGTTAATTCGGTGCTTTGGTGTGGACACCCTGCTGATAAAAGGAAAATAAACACGGACACGGTAACAGGAGAAACATTTCAATTCGTTTCGAGCTTCAAAGTTGAAGTGCGTCACAACGTCGGCGAACTTCAACAGCAAAGCTTTATACAAACCTTGTTCAAATAAAACCCAGTTTACAATCGTTTGAAGTGTTTTAAGTGGACACAGTTTCAAATGTCCAAGCTATAGCTTCCTGTCCGATCTCCGGTTTAGTCAGTGCCGTGTCAAAGGATTAATTGAACGCAGGTTTTATAAAGCCATCAATCGGTGATTATTTGTTTACGCGTCAGGCTAAACGTTGGCAACATTTAATTTTCGCGTCGATTATTATGTGACTAATCGCGAACCGTTTAATTTAATGAAGAGAAAAAACGACAATAATTAACAATGCAGCGAATTGAAACATCGTTAATTTTGGTGATAAATGGAGCGGGAGCGAAGGATCCAGCTGACATCCCCTCATCCCAATTATAAAGACTGAAAATCCTGAAATTTAAATTAGGCGACTCCCCAACATCACCGACAATGGAGTTCCATTAACAAAAACAGCTCCCTGTGGCATTCCCCACAGTTTTTTTTCGATTAGTTCCTCATCCTCGACAATCCGAGGGCATAAATCATTTTCGATTCCCCATATGTTTCCGCACCGCAAAAACAATTACCGAGCCAATTACAACGCTCAGCATTAAAACCAGAAATCAAAGCCACGAGATGCAATGATTAAGATAATACCATTACGTTATCTATCCCATAAACCATTAGCGGGCTTTGTGTGGAGCGGACGTGTAAGCGTGACCACGTTTGTTATTCGCATTTCTCCCTCCATAAGGGGCACAAACTTTGCAATGGAACATCAAAGCTTTCCTCGCCCAAGCTCCAACTAGAATTTTACTTCTCTCCTATCAACATTATCTACGTTACAGCAGACGTTTTTCTTGCATCCATGCATGCAAAGCGACACGAAACCATGTCACAACTGATTCGGAAAGCTCGGCTTGCTTGACAGAAGTGATTTATCCGGTTACCTCATGTATTTTTGCAACTCTGCCGCTGACGGTCTCGATAAGCACACTTTTCAATATCAACCACATGATCCACATCCAACATAAGCATAATTTGACAAATACTTATTTTTATTCGCAACAGTTCTTTCAATAATAGAAAATTTGGAGATCCACTTTTGCAATCAAACCCGAAAACTTCTCGATGGCTCTGCTCTTAAGCTGCGATTAATTCAAGCCGTAATCCGTTGGCGAAACTGTTTTTCCCCTGCTTGTTTTTCTCTCGACTTGTATCGATTTTTGCGAAACTTTGGAAATGTAATTCTAATATTGGCGTCTTTCGGCCGTGCGTTTGATCCGTCTCGCCACTTTTTATCAGTGTTTCATGATCGTGAAAAGAGCCGAAGACGTGTAATTTAAATATTTTTTAGGTACGTCGGGGAGTTTTTCCAGCGACCGAAGAAATTAAAATGCAAATTAAGGTAAATCTACTATTCAATCTGTCGCATTCGTTTCCGAGTCAATTTCCGAAACATTTGGCCATCACAGCGCGGTAATAGCTTTACGACACCCTTTCGCTATCCCTGATTGATTTCCAGGGGTGGGAGCGAACTGATTATGATTATTCACTGATTCGGAAGCGCTCAATTAAGCACAAAACTATAAGAATTCGCGCTCGGTGCATACAATATTCATAGCTTGGTTTATTAAGAACATCAGTCCCGAACAACCGGACGTTACGTTTAAGAACTTTGCAAAAGCCGGAAATAACTTCTTCCTTTTAAGCTGGATGTGTTCAGAACTTAATAGAGGTCTGTCGAGTCTTTTCTAAAATTTGCAAGTATTATAAAGTAATGTTTATTCAAATTTTGCGAAATTCCGCCGTTCTTACATAATGCCTCTCAAATTAGTTCACGAAAGCTTTGTGCAAATGTTTTATTCACTCCATGAAAAATTAAATCAGATTTTGGATCTTGTCCCTTCGGACAAAGACATTCTTCGAGGCATATAAGAAAGGAGCATTGATGTTGGATGCATACGTATTGTGCTTAAAGAAGCCATAAATTATTTTAACTGCCTATAGAAACGTATGCATTTTTTAAGTTTTATTGATAGGAAAGAGCGCGCTACATTATTGGGAATTTTCATAAAAAGCCACTGGTTTATTTATTGCTCGCAGTAATGCTGAGAGAGGCGAAATCGATATGTGGAACGGAAATGTTATTTCTCATTTCGCTCGGCCATGATGGCTATTTAACAATTTTAGTAAAAAAAGCTCTAATAACCACCAAAGTTAGGGACGTCTCAAAACTGAAAGTTGCCAAGTTCAGTCTGCCTGCAGTTTGAGTTTAATGGGAATAAAACCACACAAAAATCTTTGTAAATATTTATTAAGTTATATGCTTATGCGACAAAATAATAAAGTAGTAAAACAGCTAACCCTAAGTGTAACTTGGCGTCTTATTCGTCATTAAGGAACTGGGGCGGAGGCGGCAAGAACTCGTTGTGTCTCTTGATCTTGTCCCTAGCCCTGGCACAGGCTTTCTGGTCTTTTATCTGTTCGGTGGGACACCCGAGCTGAATTTCCCTAAACATACAGTGCATAAGTTTAACGCCGGCCGGATTACAAGATTCAGTATCGGAGGTATCGCGGTTGGCTGTGGCATTCCTGGCTTCAGCCAAGCATGTTGAAACCACTTTGTCCTGGATCGACACAAACCAGGATTCCTTCGCCATGGTCTCTTTCACAAACTCTCCGAATTCGGCCTCTTTCACATTTCCATCCTTATCCAGCTGCAAAATTAAAAGAGTTTAAAGTGATGCGTGTCGGAAGTGGATTTCCAGGTAGCCGTGTTTTGGCGCAATTTCCACGCGCGATGGCCGCAATCAGGATTTGAATAAAAGGCAGGATACGGCCGATTTAGAGCGACCTTGACGATTATTTGCTACTTACCACATCTTTCTTCTGGCCCACGCATTGGGACACACACTGAAAAACGCAAATAACAAACAACCAAGTGTTTGAAACTAGTACCGTCATGTCCCGGCGGTGTTTGTCCACTTTGTCGCACCTGAAAGGATCAAATTCGCGCGGACCGTCCTTGCTGCCAACAACTTGCTTGAAGCACTCTCTCTTGAAATCGCGGTCTTTGTCGTGGAGCTCGTCGAAGGTTTCTTCAGCGCAGCACAGTTTCTTCTTCCTGAAGGGTCTGCACTTTTCAGTGACCGCGTCTTCGTCTCTTCGACTCCGGTGGTGCGGATAAGCCGAAGATTCGAGCTCCACTAGTTCATTTGCCAAAATCTGGTCTAGGACACGTGTGATTACCGCCAATTTTGCAATGAAAAGTTACTTACTGAATAATGGATCGTTAAATTCGTATGCTGCAGTGAAGGCAGCCACGGCTATAAGAAAAGTAACGACTGCGATTTGCTTATTCATAGCTGTGCTAGTTTATTACCACTGACCGGCGATCATCTAAGCGCCGTTTATATAGCAGGTTCATGTGGCAAACTCACGTCAGCATTCAAGTACCTGCAAAAAATTATAATGATCCATCAATTTTCTCACTGAGCGATTTTAAACAATTAATTTCGAATTACAAGCGTGTGAAGTTGTCATGGCACCATGTCGTGAAAAAATAATTAGAAGATGCTTTGGGTGATTTTTGTGTGGGCTACGAGTTTCATTAGATCTATTTAAAAATCCACAAGCCTTTCCAATGTTTACCTTTTAATTATGGAAAGTAATTGAAATTTCTTCGAGCAAAGCCTCTGCTTACAAAAGAGTCTGTACGTTCGCTCATATTGTCTCTGAATTCTTAATTGGGGCTTTTTTAATAATTTATTGCGGCGGATTTAACCACAAGCCTCGTTAGAATAAATCCTCAATGAAACGGCCTGCTTAATTTGTCATTTAGGTACTTAAAATATTCCAAAAATAACAACTACATAAAAAATTGGTTTTCCAGTACAATTTTGTTGTTTTAGAGTGGCGGTTAATTTCGTAGTGCTAAACAATTACATAAAATTTCGCTCCAATTACCGTTTCAGTGCATTTAGCGGGTTAACAAGTTGTATTCCATAAACACAGTTTGCGAGTGCATGGAGCGATATGTTAATTATATAAGTACTCGATAGCACTTGCGTTAGATATATATACCGTTAAGTGTGACCCCTATAACACTTTAGCCGATAGCTTCTGCGGGTGCACCTTACCATTAGCCAAACCGGGACAAGCTTTTAAGGATTTATGGCAGTTTTAAAACCCGCATGGAAAAATGGGCAAGTTGTGGACACAGTTGCAACAATTTTATCTGGACGTGTTTAACGGTACTTGACGAGCGTTCAAGTTAATTGCCTGATCAAGAAACTAAAATTAAGATTGTCAAAGTGATGGATCACAAGTGGCAAGTAGCTAGTGGCCGTGAACTCGGCTCCCCGGAGTATGGCAATTTCTATCGATTGTAGTTTTTCTGTATAATCTATTTGGACAAATGGGGATGATCCTGTAAATAATTTCATTCGCATTGTGTTAGGGCACCGGGATACAATGGCAGTGCTTTGTGCAAGCTCGTTGCATCAATGTCCATCGATTCGTCGACATGCCACGAGCAACATAAAATAAAACTTTTCATGAGAATCCATCGATTACGTGTATAATATAATAAATGGCGAAACGAGTGTTGATCCTTCGTTTCGAAGCGACAGGATACCATTACAGAAATATCCTAATATCCTTGTTGTGTGTTCGGCATTGCTCGATAAATCAAACAAAATTGATTACAAAGTAGACAAGTGCTGTCAACACGAACTTTTCAAAAAGTGACACCGGTTACAAATGGCTGCTGACACTTTAATGAACTGATTTTAAGTTTACCGAAAGATTTCACATGATCGATTGCCACAGCAAATTGGATGCAAACTGAGATCCTATCTCTGCAATACGCTGAAAAATTGCCAAATTGGCGTTAATAAAATTTATTTCTTTCAGCGATAAATGTACTGTAAATAATAAATTGTGATGAATGGGCGGTTCAACGGCCGACTGGAAACACGAAATGTAAAAAAGTTTTATAAAACACTTGAACACAAATAATGCTAATTACTGCCTCATTAATGATTTTCGTTGTCAATTTGGAAATTAAATTCTACAGTTTGTTTGAATACGGAAATAACGACTTATGACATTTGTTTAATAACACATTTAAGTTCTTGAAAGTTCCGAAGTAAATAAATTCTACTTTTATACGATATCAGCAAGTTAAAATTGCTCTTCTTTACTTCGGATACTTGTTATTAAGAGTTCTCGAGACTTGATATTCTCAGACGTCGTCATTTTTATTATTCCGATACTCTAAATCACATTTATAGTTTTTGCGAAAGTTATAATTTAATACAAATGCAAAGTAAAAATAATTGTGTTTTGAGCATATTTGCTGCTCGTCTCTGGTATTCAGTACACATTATGTAACTTGCAGGAATAGAAAATTGGGTACTTTAATGTTCCATAATTGCATGAAGATGACTTTCCGAGTAAACTTGAGTTTTTTCATCACAACCTTGCAAAGTTCTGTGAGGTGACACAAGAGTCAAACTAATGTTAAGTCCCGACTTGGTCAATATTATTTTGTTATTGTAATGTCAGTGATAATTATTTTAAAAAAAGTGTGAGAAACTTTACAGTTATCCTTCATAAATATTGATGCAGAATTCCTCCGTTAGATCTCGTAACACCCTGAAATATTGCAACTTGTTTACATTCCCATACAAATCTCCGAAATTACCATACATTTGCGTTCATCTCTACATTATTTGATAATATTATATGTATTTAGTTTAGAAAATAAATGTACACAAAAGCTCATTTAAATACATACTGTTTTAAGCAGTTTTGGATGTAATCAACAATAGCGTATTTTATAATGTCATTAAACTAATCAAGGGCTTTATTTTGCCGTTGGCTGGCGGTTATTGTTTCATAAAATTGTCGAAAACTACTGAGAAATAATTAATTACTCTCCAACGTTCAAGAGCGAAACTTTATTTTTGGCAATTTTAGTTCGAATTAACATGTTATTGCCGTCATTAAGCATTCCATTAAACACAACTGAAGTCGTTTCGCTATTCTGTTTTATCCGCTATTTTATCAAGCGAAAATTCAATTATGATGTGTTTTTTAGTTATGTTGCTATATAAAAATTTTATTGACATTTGTATAGCCGCCAAAAACAAGCAATTATCCTACAATGTTTATTTAAATTAAACATGTAATGATTAAAAAACAACAAATTTATTAAAAATTGTTTTATTCTAATTGGTTACTACAATATTGTTATTTATTTCCAACTCGTGTTCATTGGGACTCTCTTTGTTGAAGTTCCTGCTTCCCCGCAGTTAAATAAAATACTGTTAACAACTGTTTTGTCTCGAAAAGTAGTAGATATGAAAGGGAGATTATACCTCCGAAAGGGAGTAAAGATAATAACAGTAATTTATATTTCGTTTCAGACGCGTTATCGGAGTTGATAATACATCCGGCAATTTATTTTCTATACCATCTAGTAAGTCTTCAAATGCTGTTTAACTTGTGACATGCTTGTCACAAAAATAGACGATAGAAAGATAATGTAAGGAATGTTTTCCACGTTGCGTGAACACATAAAGAGAAATATTTGAACTGTCAATTCTGGCACGTTTGAGATATTAGTTTAGGTGCAGAATTTGCACACTCCTGACGTGCCACATGCAAGGCAATCAAGAATTTATTATCTGATTGTTTCCAACTATGCGGACTGTATTAAGACATTTTAATTAAACATGCAGAACGACAGCATAAAAATCCGGGGTGTATTTTATGCGGCCATAAAACGCAATAATCGCCCTATTAAGACCGTTTTCCGATACCGCTCCACCTCTCTTTATCTGTGTACTCTATTCTGTATTATTTATCCAATTACGAAAACAAAGGAAGAATTTCGAGTGAAAAAGTGTAACAAAAAGCTGTAAAAGCCCGATTACTGTCCATATCGCTTTTACAACCCTTTAAATCTAATAAAAGCGGCGTTTTATACCCACAGCCACCGCAAGAGCGGCCTACGTCGCTTCACTATCTAGGATAACAATCTGACAAATTTACCGTTCCTTAAACTTGGATAAAATACATTCTTGGGATACTTTTGTAAGTGCAGGGAGCGCAAAACACCTCAGATAAATCAACACGGTGCCAAGATAGGAGGCGGACACACCCTCACACCTACCAAAGCTCAGAATAAGTGCCCCGTGATTTATTGGGCTAAAACAAAAGAAATTTTGCCTTCCCTGGTCTACAGGGTCGCATTTGTGCTCAGATACGCGAAATTAGCACTAGGCTCGGCTAAAATGAAGGTTTATGTTATTTAAATTATACTGAAAACTATTTGTTTTGAGCAAAAACAAAAAGTAAAAGCTGGGAAAGCTGTTAATGAATTTAGCAGAAAGCAGTAATCTTTACGATTATTGTTCAGAATTGGGTACCTAGTTGGAGTTACGATTTATTACGTAGCAGTGGCCCTAATTCACTTACTAGAAAAATGCAAAGTAATTTCCTTCCTCATTTCCGCCAAACGGATGTTAAGAGCATAAAATTTCCATTTTTGCTCAAGAAACTGAAAGAAAAATGGTAATAAAAAGACCATTCGTTCTAGACTGATTATATACGATGGATTAGTTCCGTCATTGACCCCAGGTAAGGGATTCTAAGAACGTTAGTGAAAGGTTATCTGATGTGGACCTATTTATCACCAAGAGACAATCCTCGGATCAGAATCTGGTCGTTCTTATCTGTGATTATCTCCAACAAGAAAGTCTTGCATCGAACTACAAGATACGAGACATGGTCTTTACAATATGTTTTGTGTGTTTCAATCGATTAATGTGAATTTATTGTTGTGTAATCGGAAACCCCCACGTTTGAGACAAAGCATTTTTGAAAATTTCGTCCTGTGATAATGAGTGGGTTTTCTTTCCTATTGGCAAAGGTTTTAGGCGACAAAGGAATATCTTATGGCAGATATATCACTTTCACGGCCCTTTAAAGCCACCCGACCTTAACCCGGTTCCGTATATTTGGCCGAGAAGGTAAACAAACGAACTTTATTCATTGGTGAAAACTCCAAGAGGTTCGGGCAATTTGTGGAGTGAAAATCTCCAGAGTGAAATTGATACAAGCAATGGTGTTATGTCATAGAGTTGAAAAACAGTTTTAGGGATGTTGCAGGATAATGCCCCCGATATCAAAAACACTCGAGGGGATTGCCGTTTTTTACCGCTAAGCAGAGCTTTGAAAATATTTTGTTTATGCGGCGACCGGAAGTAGGCGACAATTTTAATTAAATTAAATGTAACGAGTGATGAGTGTGCCATAAAAGGCAATTAATCCGCACTTATAATCGATTCCAATTCGTCGGGGTGGTTCCGGAAATTAAAATGGAATAAGCTTTTGTGGTCCGGGGCCACCCCTCCAGCGTTTCATCTGTAATAAATTTGTCAATTCAATCCATTTAACTTTGTTTTAGATCTTGTAATGTGAATTTATGCGTTCGAAAACGACAAGCTCGTGGACCCTCTGATTATGCCGATGCATAAAAGCTTAATGGGTTACTAAAACTTGTCTGCAGATCAACAAACCGCAACCCTAACTTATTCTAATTAAACTGGCCTTAATGACCGCAATAACATTATCAAATCCATTATGCGATCTCGGCGAGCTCCCCAACATTTTAACTGTCATAACTCAAGACGCTCCGCATCTCCTGATATCCAGATAATGAAACGCGATGCCGATGAATATTAGCCGTGTCTTTTATTTCGGAATTTTTATACCGTTTCGATAGTAAAAGGGTAATATTCCCGTGAAAACACTGGCTATAAACTACAGTATTCTGTTGGCGAAAGCCTTCATAAAAGAGGAATAAAATCGGCGGGGCACCGACAGCGCAATCATATATTGAAATTTAATCTGATATTAAAGCTTATAAACCCTTCCGATATAATGCCATTACATCTCTTCGGACGCTCAAAGCGAGGGGCTATAAGCCGAAATTTTAACAACGCTACAATTGAGAATTAAACGGTGTAATTGGACATTGCCGGTGTCAATTGGACCGTGCACGAAAAGCGACCGTAGCACCTCGCACGACTTGGGCTTAAAATTGATAAATGTTTAGCACACAGTATCGCACGTAGACCCGAAAGGGTGCAACTCTCCTAATTCCCCTCGAGTCTTAACCCTTGTAAATGTCCATTGATCTCGGAAAGCAGTTTTGATGCCACCAGAAACAATCACGTACACTTGACAAATTAGAATAGTGCAAAAAGTCCTTTTAAATGTGAATTTTTCCCACTCAGCAAGCATGGATTGTTCAGTGAGTAATTTTACGTAAAAAATCATATAGAGTAAAATCTCTCTTAACGGACACCTCCTATAAGCGGACATTTTTGTTAGCTAATGTATTTTAAATAGTATTATTTCACTTTTAAGAGGTCTCTCCAATAAACGGACGCGGGCAGTGCAATTCAGATCCTTGGAAACAAGGCTCTCTTTTAAGCGGACAGGTTGCCATACTCGCATGTGTTTTTATTATGACAAATTGTCAGAAAATTTGGAAAATTACATGAGCGGATATATTTCATTTTAATATAAAATGTAGCAAATTTTGAAAAAAAAAATTTTTTCAAGAAATAGTTGACAAATATTGTTATTGTACCATATACTATCATGCTACTATCTTTTCAATAAATTAATCTAGTTTGTGTCTATTATTTCTCTTAAGGGGACACCTTAACCGGACAATAAACGTATTATGCCGGTGTCCGCTTATTGGAGATTTCGCTGCATTACTGTGGAGATTTTTACTTAGACAAATGAATCAAAAAGGTAAGTATTAGATGGGCATAATACAGTGCCGAACATTTCGGGATAAGCGACTTTGGCGGGACAATTCTCGCAAAAAGTGTTCGGGCCAGGAATATAACAGGGAGCGTAAACAACGTCGAATAAAAAATGGCTATCATTTTTCGTGTGGGGCTTAGAGTTTCGCGTCACGTTCACGAGAAAGAAACGAGTTAAACGGTCAGCTGTTGGTGACAGCCGGTCGTGCTTGGTTAAGGACACAAAAGATAGTTGCCGTCTCCTGAGATGGGATTCGACTCGATTATTGTTTCTTTGCTCTGATCGTTAGAAGTCGAAGACTTTAAATTGGTCCTGTTGAGGATTAATAACGGACGATAAATATCTCAAGCGGAAAAAAGCCCTGAAACGTGTAACGTGTTCAGGTTGCTCCAGGATCCGAACTAACGTATTAAGATATAAAGAACTTGAGCTAAAACTTGAGAGCTTTACAGCTGGAATATATTTAGTGAGATTTAGTGCGAGAGGAATGAATATTTCTTCCGGACTGCCACGTGAAAGGCTCGCCTCCACTTAACTATTCAATGGAAAACTGCACAAGGTGCCTCCCAATCCACCAATGTTTCAGCGAAACAAAATCAACGGGTTGCATGTTACGGCACTATTAATATTTAGTTTCAGAAAGCATTAGAGAGTTTGAGTTATCGATCTCGTACATAAATTAATTCCAAGTCAAAGCGTTTTAAAATTCCCTGCTTGATGTTTTTGAATTTTAAAATATTAACTAGATTAGCTATAATTTGCATCAAGTATTTAACAACTTTTTAATAAATTAAAAGTTTGACGATAATGCCTAAGAGCAGGAATCTTTCGCTGCATCCAATACCCTGATTATTCCTGCCTTGTTGAAATATTCCCATAAATCAAGGTGCATGCGAGTGGGTCCTTGAAATTAGGCACATTAGATCCCCGCATTCCCATCTGTTGTGTGTTGGAAGATTAGGGTTGGGGTCCTTTGTAGCTGTTTGTTGGAACAATGCAAAATTTGCGAGATGTGTGCGTGGCGGCCCACGAGACCGTGAAATATTTAAATTAGGGCCTGTTATGCACACTTCTCTTGTTGGTGATAGGAGATTGAGCATTAATGCAACATGTTATGATTTAGCGAGCGGCTGTGTCTTCCTCTCTGGACGAGTTTATATTATTTGGGATAAAAATATTCGTTCCCCAAATGTGTAGGTATGAATATGTAAACGCATTAGTGGAAGAACGTGTAATGCAAGCTTTTACAGCAAAGCGCTGAGCCACTATGTCTTGCAAACGCAATTATTCAAAATAGGTGTATATTTAAAGAGAGTGTTTGTAACGTAGGTAAGGGAATTTGATTAGGTACACAGGACCGGACGCTGTTGCAATGCAAAAATATTGAAGCGGGATGGAACGTGCGGTTTTAGCACTGTTTGCGATACTGCACTGCTTTGGAACATTTGCATCTTAAATTGAAAAGTGGTGCGTGCTAATTATCTTGTCTTTGATCGTTATTAGTATCTGAGGATGCATCTGCATTATTAATTTTGTTCTGCAGTAAAGATCACTCACTTTGAGCGCATGAATATTTAAATATTTAGAATATATTTCCATACATTCCAAATACTGGCGATAATAAGTTGCACCCTAAACCCATTCGCCCCAAGCTAAAAATGTAAATGAAAACTAGAGTCACAAAAATTGAGCTAGAAAAAGGTGATCTTTCTGTAATTTCATTATTTGTTTGTTAAAACAGAATAACCACATAAAGCGGAATGATTATTTTGAAATATTATGTATATTTATTTATCGTGCTAATAAATAAATTTCGAAGCAAGTCGTTTGTTTGTGCCATTTTGTGCATTTTTCCTGTAATTTTTTAATAATGCGCTCCAACCGACAAACGCATTTTGATCGTCTGTTGGTGCAGATTTTGCATGTAAAAGCCGTTAATTAAAATATTAAACTGTAACAAACAACTACGCTCCAGTCGGTGAATAAAGTAATTTTAATAAAATAAATATTAGCCAACTGATGATTTTAACCGAGTAATTACCTTCACTAAAATAACCCTCCAAGTGAAATATTAAAAATCCTTTAATTGAAAAATAGCAGCTTGAAGTCTTGTTTTCGTTTATCTCCGAAAAGCACAAAGCAATTAAATCCGCAAATCCGGCCTGATTTTTTGACGTCGACTCAACAAAGAGTAAACTTGAAAAATTTACTAGCAGAAATTTAGTTTTACGATAATCCATCTGTCTGCATACATTACGCCGTATAAAATTTAGAGTCGTGTTATTTTTATCCATCCAAACCAGTGGCGCTTCGACAATGTAATAATTTTTATGTTATGACGTATTTGTTTGCGTTGACGTGTATTGCGTGCCCGTAATGGTGACTGTCAGGCGGGAAAAATAGTGGAACAGCCCTATCAAACAAATACATTGTGCACGTTAAGGGACTTTGATCGCTACCAGCCATTAAAAAACGCAAACATCCCAAAGCCGAGCCAATAACAGATAAAAGAAAAAGGGAAACTATGATATAAACCGCGATGGTGGCTCGCATTAATCCTCAAAGGTGGAGAGTTTGATTCTATCCTTGTGCGAAGTGTTTTCGTTATCGGAACTAAACGGAAACGAGACGCAGTTTGCTACTGGGGGATGAAAGAGAAACTTTTATGGCGGAGTTCAAAATTCAAGCATTGATAGCGTTCTTCATTCACGGCCAATTGGGAAAGGTCGAGGGATGCATACAGATTTGAAATATTACGATTCCGAGACACGCGCGTCTGTGGCTTTAATAACAATGTGGAGAACCACTCGAAATTCACTAGCTCTAATTATAAACTCGTTCGGCGGGGAATGAAAGCTTTAAAAGCCATTCAAGAAATTAAGAACTACGATCGAATGCAATTCTTAGCGCTGGAACGAATACTGAATTTTAATTGCAAATAACGCCGCTCACATGCTTAATTGCAATTTATCGGCGCGCTCCCGCTGAAGCACTTTTACGCCACACAATCGAAAATAATGTAAATAATTTTTGGTGGTTAATGTTTCAATAAAGCAAGCCTTTTCTTTGGAAGTTTCTGCCGTTTGTTCAAGAAATTTCCCGATTGGGATGGCCGTAGGGCCGTGGGCGGAAGGTGTGTTGGTTGAGCAATAAGGGCTTGACCGAGCTGTCAGTTATTCTGTTGTCCAGTAACTGGCAATACCAGGTTGGAGAACAATGTAATAATGGCAGTGTTTGCTTAGGGTGTTTGCGGTAAGCAGGCCGTATCTGTGATGGGATCTTCATACGGGTTCATGTCAGGTCGGGGGCGCTGTTGACGAACTCAAATCAAGGTCCTGATCCTGATCCACGGGATTATAAGGGTCAAATTGAAACAAATTTTAAGGGTTGGAAGCTTACACTGTTATCATTTCTACAAAAAAAAAACGACGCGTGTGATAACATTAGGGCGCATATTGGAAAATCGGTTTAAGTTAATCCCTCCAGCCTTTGTCAATTCCTTATCATACACAAGCAGAGTGTTATTGCTGTTCGTGTCGGTTTTAATTTCACGTTTGTTTTTCATCGGGGGCTCTCTTTGCAACAAAGTGAAACAATTAGGGGAACAGGCCGTTAGTTATTAGCGCTAAAATAATTACTTTGGTGTGTACCTATCCAAGAAATTTGCGTTTTTGTTGGAATTCTTTGAGGAAGTCGGGCTTGTGATGTAATTGCGAACCTTTGAGTGAGCCGTGTTCGAAAAGCATAAAAGAGGAATAATTCACAAACTTACTATTCATAACAACATTAAACAGACCAATTTCACGTTCGCGACTTGGTAGCGAGGTAACTTTCTCAGAGAAACTGAAACAACAAAAAAGTACACAGGGAACTTCTCCAAATAAAATTATAACATGCACATTAACACTGTTGTCTCTGAAAGAGGCACTGTTCCCCAGTAATGACGTCAGACACGATGCGGCAGACTCTGTTAAGTTATCTTCAAGACGTCTCCAGGCGTTACCGTCAACGAACAATAGGCTAAAAATATGACGAGTAAAACCTCTTATCCTTCACGTTTCTGTTATGTACACCCGACTTCCAAAGAATTTTATTTTTCAAATTATGACGGAATGGTTCTGCATGATATATGCCACATGAACAAAGGTCCTTTTTTCGCACCCTGATGCTCGAAAAATGTTAACTTGGAAAATTACAACCAACCATAGACAGCACAACGATGCGCTTACTTTTTATTGCCGCCATTTGGGAACATTTGCCGAAAAACTCCCTTTTCATCGTTTATAATTATTTCCCGAACAAAGAAAAAATAAATTATGTTAAATGTGGACGTTTGAGTCATATAACTGTATAGAGCTTCCCTCGAACAAGATCACTAGCCATTTTTTATGGAAAAATGATACTAAAAGTGACGTAAAGCTTGAAATATATTTTTTTATCATAAAATGAAGCAGTAACGCTGGCACTACCTGGATTTATGGCTGCTTGCAATGAATAAAAATGCTTTTTAATTCATAATTCGTTATTTATTTTAGCGGTATTTGTTGTGTGTGAAATAAATCCGGCATTATCATTTTGCGGCGTTTTATCTTTCTTCAGCCCATCGTGATTTGCACATGTCAGAGCGCCTTTGTCGTTTTCTCCCGAAGATAACAAACTCGAACTGGTTGTAACAATAAATCTTGCTGAAGTTTGTTGCAGTTTGGGAACAAAGCCCGCCTTCCAGACCATATCCGACTAACAATTAACGCAGTGTTGCTTATCCTTTCCGATGCACATTCCTGCCTGTATTGATCAAATGCACGCACGTCCCCGGGGGCTGTTAAGACCCATTTGAACAGACAGGGTGGGGCTGTCGGCGTCTCGAGAGTGCCCGCTATCACCATCATTCACCGGAATATGGGAGTAGCCGGGTGCATGTCGCAGCAGTTCTGTTCGTGTTGTTTGCACAAAACGTGTGCAATTCATTATTCATGCTTTGATAATTATCAGTGAAAGAACGTGCGGCGAGATTACCACGGCCCTCCAAAGGGACGAATAACGCCAACTATGCCATGAATTATTGCGACGAATCGATTTTTTTAAAGAAAAGTTCGCCCAGATTTTACGTATTTATGACGAAATGAGTGAGGGTTATCTTCGCATTTAAAGCGCGACAAGCTTTTAAGCGCACTGCTTCGGAAGAGGCATCAATAATGCATCTGTACTTTTTCACCACTTAATTATTGGCACGAAGTTTTAACAGCCAGGCTTTTACCACAATACTTATTTACTTGTGAATGGGGGCTCGATTATTGTGCTCACCTTCGCCCCCTGACGAGGAAATTACCCCTTATCATATTAATCACGAAAGACAGGCTCTGATATTTCTCCGCCCCCCGAGCCAATCGTAAACGAAATAATTTCCATCCGACTTCTGGTACAGATGGTTCGTTGGGGGTGAAATTACATTAGCATAATATATTCCGACTAGGAATGAATCGAGCCTGTTCGTTGTAATTTTTTTAATTATGAGCCCACTTTTCTCTAACCAGGTTTAATCCTGATAATGAATTTCGCAGATTAAAGGAAAGTATCAACTGCAAGTGAGCTTAACTCGGCGGCAGGAAGTTATAAGCCTGACATTGTTTTGTTGTTGGTGCAAATCTATCCTCCCTCTTAATTTACAATAATGGCCAATATATCTCGAGGTGTTTAAATTTGACTAGGTAAAACGATATCTAACCGTAGGGTCAAGTTATTTAACTCTGAATCCCTACAAGCTTGTGGCGCGTATTGTAAATACTTTAATCCAGGATCAAAGGACACCTGATATCAGGGATACTCAGAACTGCTATTTAATTAGAATTTCAATTGAATTATTAACACAATAGCGTGGTAGCGTGGCTTTGAAACTTTGAAGTCGTGTACGTGTGTGCAGCTTTTCGCCCAATTATCATTGTTTAATTATCATTACATGTAATTATTATCGAGATTGTCGATTAACAGGACTGTTACTGATTGCAATAAATCATAATTAGAGCAGACGAGCGTGTTTGATGTATGGCGAATTTCTATTGATTGCAAACTTCAATGAGTTGGCTTTGCGATGTTGACAAGATTAACATCAAATTTCACTTTTGTTGTTCGCCGGAAATCTAATTATTTTTATTCCTTACCCAGATAAAGCTTTTCCCATTAGTAGAGACCAGGTATCGTAATTTAGGATACACTTTTTATTAATTCCTACTACTCATAAATTTCAAATGCCCAAGATGATTATTAAAAAGATCTAAAGATTTTTGGCCTATTCTGTCGTAACAATTAAGTTTTTGTCGAAAAATTTGCGAAATGTTTGTTTGAATACGAACTAATTGCGAGAATTAATCTCTATAAAAAATAAATCGATCCATAATTTATTCACGATTTTTGAACTCAAGAGTAACAAAAAACTTGGATTTGTCTTAGAAAACAGCGAAATTACAGAAAATTTGGACGGCATTTTCAAAATAATCAAACAACAGCTTCTTAAAATCCACACTGGAGGTTTGGAAAAATTAATAATTACAATTATAATAATGAAAATAAATGAATTTTTAAATTGAAAATTAACAATAATGTTGACGCTTCTACCTAAATAATTTTTTTATTTTAAAATCAAGGTTGATGCAAAAATTTAATAGGATACAAAATTTATTTAAAATCAATAAATAATTTAATATAAAATTAGAGTAAGCATATTTTAAAAAATTAAAATTCCAAACACTGACAAATGAACTTTAACGCTGAAAAACTATAAACAGAAAAATCTAAAAAAAAACTGAGACCAAAATTTTGAAGCGACTGAAAAACTGAGAAACTGAAAAAACTATAGAACTGGAAAAGAGAAGCACTCAAATTAAAACATTAGATTCTGAATAAAAAACTAATACTCTAGAAGACTGAAATGCTAAAAAAACTGGAATACAGAAACTACGAGTAAAATACTGTATTAAAATTCTGAAGAAAAATTGACTGAAAGAGTGGTAATAAACAAAATAAAACTGCAAGTAAGAAGTTTAAAAGAAAGAAAAGTAAAAAAATACTGGAATCCGAAAAACTACGAATAAAATACTGTGACTGAAAGAGTGATAATAGAGAAATAATAAAACTGCAAAGTAAGAACATTAATAAAATAAGATAGTAAAACCACGAAAAAGTGAAAAATTGAAGAAATAAAATTATGATGAGAAAATTAGAGAAACAAAAAATCTTTAGATGTGAAATAAAATAACTATGAAATTGAAAGATTTTATGTAATTATTTTAAGCAAAATACAAGAAAAAATGAAAAAAATATCTTATATCAACAAAACAAATTTATTTCGAGTTTCCTAAAATCGGGCCTTTGCTCGTTAGGACCCAATTCTTGTTCGGGATAATCATCTGCGGTTTAATTCGTATGCCCGGTAAATATATACTTAATTAGGTGTTTAGATCTATAGCCCAGGTACATAATTTAATGGGTGAATTAGTATTCGCCGGCTTACAGAATCAGTGGTTGGCGTGAATTGGCTTGGGTAAATCAATTAGACATTGTTCCGTGCTGATACATGAATCCTGTCAGCTGGCCTATATGGCCATCCAGTGTGGTCATTGGCGCTATACATTACCGTTAACAGTCCATTCGTGAATGCGTGAAATAAGCAGACGGGTTATTGACACAAGTGCATCGCATCAGATGCATTCCCTAAGGCGGGCCCCTCCGGAGCGGCTCCGGGTGCCACATTCCCGGATCCTAAATATGCAACACACGTCGTCGAGTTGTTTATTCAGTTGCGCATCGAATTCAGTCGATCATGATTGAGAACTGACTGAATATTTTATTAAAACCGTCTTTTTCCGAAATAAACTTGAACTGATAGTAAATTTGTGAACGCAGTTGAGGGATGGGATGGCACGAGTGTTAGTGCGCTACGAGAGGAGCTGGGATTTAGCATGTGTCGAAAATCAATCACGGAGATGTGCTAGTGACAGCTAGGTCGTGGAGGAGGACACAATAGACAGAGTTATTGCCACTATCAACTCATATCGGGCACTTTTCTTAAATAATGGAGCGGAGGGGTTGCCACTACATAGGCCAGACACAACAAAAAATTGTTTGGAGCAAAAAATATATTTTTACTGGCTTGTTTGAATAATTTAAATTTGTTGGTGGTGGGATTTAGGATTAGCAGCTAATCCGGTTTAGGTCTCAGGCATCAATCCCGGACGGCCTGTTCTTACACACTCTATCAAATCTATAGTTGGCTGCGGAGGCAAGGCAGCAGTATTCTGTGAGAGTCTCTGGAGGTCACTATCGTACTTTCTTAATTAGTTGGCAAACTTTGTTAATTTGAGTCTTGCGTTGTCAACATGACTGCTGCCGCCTTCTCACTGCCACAATTAGTTCCTCCCTCGATTCAACTTTCGATAAAATATACATTTTCGATCGTTTTCCCTCGAAAAATGAATAAGCCACTAACTCAGAATATGGAGTCGTTACCACTCCGCATGTCTGAAACTGTATTCTTGACCTCGGGATAACCGCATTTGCACTTTCTTTATCCACAAAGGCTTGGCGGAATGGCGAGATGGTGCTGTTGTCTTGCACACTCCATCTATTTCTATATTGCGAAATTTAAATTGAGACGCTCTCAAGTCAGAGTTCGCATTTTGCACAAACAACTCGGAAAGGTCTGAAATTCGTCCGTTCGGTGACGCCCGGAGCGTTATCGCATCAGCAATTCATCACCGGAAGTGTCTAGAAACCGGAGGATATTTTAGGCGCGCCCTCACAAATGATTTGTAAATACATATGCGAGTGCGATTCCGGTGTTACAATGCGTCGCTTGACTCCGTAATGGGTCCATTGTTCCAGTTACACGCATATTTGCTTGCAGGAATATTGTTGTTACTGGGTACACCGAAACAACAGTTCAACGTTATTGAGTTATTCTGTTCATTTCGGGCTCCGAATCTCCGCTTGATGCTAATTCTTATGGACTTAATGTGCACACTACCGATCAAATGTACCAGCTCGCGAGCTGGTGATATTTGGCTCTGGGTCAATGTTAATTTGTAAGTTATAATTGCTCCACCAAAGTTTAATGGAGGTATTATTATATGTCAGAATGTATGTACAGAATGTATGTCAGAATGTATTGCCATTGTGAGAATTAGCTCGCATGGATAATTGCCCCTGGAAAAGGGAATCATTCCAGACATAAAAATTAACTTTAATTAGTAACTATAGTTCTATATTAATAAAAAGATATTTTCCGGATGATGAAATTTTACCAATATTCTGTTTACAAAATGGACTCGAATAAATGTAGTGTTTTAGTAAAATAAATATTATATGAAATAAAAGGCATATAAACGCATTATCTATCATAATAATGTTTTACTCTTTCAGGTTTATTCAGAAATAAAACAAAACTGCTGTTTTCAACAAATTAAATTTTATTTGGAATGTTTAAAAATTAAAAAACCAATCACACAAACTTTTCAACCGAGTTAATTTTTCAATTTTGGGCCAAATAGATTAAAAAGTAAATAATTACAGAGAGCAAATGCAATGATACTGATTGTATTTCCAATCGATTTTTTTACTACGTATTACTTTAAAGAATTATTACTTGTTTTTTTTTTGTGCTGCACGATGTGATGGTGACGGAATATTTGAAATATTTAGCGTACATTCTTTATCGTATATTGTACTAATAAACTGACAATAAAGACTCGATACATCCTTCCGAAACAATCCAATTTTCACCAACTTTTATTTCTTTTGTGCTATCGTTACTTATCCTTTCGCCGACAAATACACTTGTTAAAATTGCTTTATTAAACTTTTGTTATTGATTTTTAACACAACACATTACTTGTTCGTACTTGATCAACTGTGTTCGTTTTGTGTTCGGTCGTTACATTTTCTTTGCAACGAGTGAATACAAATCTTTTGCAGCGATTTGATAAAAAACGCGTCTAATTAAATTGTGTGCGAGGTGTCTGTTTATCGGCGTCGCTTTCCCCGATTTGTCAAGCAAAATGGAAAATGCCTCATAAACATTAATGAAGCCTCGGCAAAATATCTTGTATAAAAGAAGGAACATTTGGGTTCATCGTTGCGTATAATACCGTCTTTTCTTTTATTCCTCCCGTCTTTATTTTAGCGGGAAGGCAGCTAATAGTGCACATTTTGAAATGATAATGATGTCGTGTAGTGCAGTTTAGCGATGACAACAATAACTCGGTCTCCCTGCGGCTAAAAACCCATTACATCCTGGAAGAAACGTGACCCAATTTCTTGACTCCAGTGCGTTCCTTTATAATACCCTCATACACTTCAGCACTTTAATAAAAGTTTAAATTCGTGCCGAAAGCCTCGCGGTAATTGGGCCGTTTTGGAGAGCCTTGCAGTGAGAATGCAAAAAGTGCGCCCATTTACGGCCGAGATGCGTTTAAATTGTCCTTTGGTTGACGGATATCGTTCTGGATATATGGAGGGTATCGATTCCGGTCGGAGGATTTCGTCGGCAAAGCGCTAGCGCAAGCGTAGGAAGTCCTGTTCAAAGGACTCGGAATCCTGATAACACACCAGTGTTTCAGCTGCTTACAAGAGGCTCAGGCCTCCTGGTCAGTTCGTAGTCCTTCGCATGACGTAAACAAAGCGATTTTTCACGACCTTTCCCTGGCTTCAAGCGAGATTTGCCGCAGTTTGAGAAATGTTCAAGTACTTGAAGTTTTAACATATTGACCCCAAACACGTGCTAACTCTAATCCGCAAACTTTGCGAAGCACTCACTGGCCACTCACACACTATTAATTGAGACTCTGTGGACTAATATGTGGAGTGCATCAAACTTTTTACAAACTGTTGAATGCTTTTAAAGTTTTAATCCCCGGAAGCCGCCTATGTAAGTATGGAAACACAACAAATAACACAGTTTTTTGTTTAAAGGAAATTAATTCCGGTCAAATAACCAATACAAATGTACTTGACAACAATAATTTCATGAATTAATATATACGAATCGAATGAAATTCAATTACCGATAATTGCGTGAAACATGCCTCTTTTCCCGATTGATGGACGTGTCCATGTCATAAAAACCATCGCTTTGTGGCTTTCTGGACTCGATTCAGAGAAGCAACTTCCTTGAAAAATTTATCGAACTATCTAATAAATTTATTAGGCAAAAAGCCCAACTCCCGGACTATCAGACTGGAAAATATGTTCGTTCGAACAAACAATTTATTTCCCTTTTCCTAACCCTTGAACGGTTTTAAAAACACTTCAAAACGGTCACTGATTTATTCACGATAACCACGCAGCCAATATTTAAGTTTACTGATCGAGTTGCGGTTTAAAGCTCCCTACTGGCAAAGCTGATGAAGCTTTCCCCATTCAATCATTTATTAAATGTGTAATCGCAACATAATTTCGATTGAAATGTTTGTTAAAGTTCTATTTTGCTGATGAAATTCGTATCAAACATAAACAAAGAACACGCAATCAAAATATTTGCGTCTAACTTGGGTTTTTGGGCACCAAATGGAATTTTTAATATTTAAAATTAAATTTAGCTCGGCTTGATTTATGCCATGACCTTCCTCCGGTGCTCACACCGGAAATGTTTACTCTGATTCCGAAAAAAATTGCAATATTTTTACGCCCGATTTTGTGCTTTAGCTTTGGACTTTACCACGCTAAAGGTCGAGGTTTCCGTTTCGATCAGTTAATTAGTCAAATAACAACAGCTCATAAACGGTTCTTTCAATTATTTATGAACTAATGCTTTTATGAAATGTCAAGTGTAAAGTTCAAGATGACATAAGAGTTGTAAAGTATTGATTCTTGCATTATTAATAATTTTTTCTTGTCTTACAGTTTTGTAAGTCAAGTCAGTTCTGTTAATTTTCCTTGCTTGCCAAGCACGTGCTCGTGCATGCATCGATCCACATGCGAATGCGTACCACAGCCGAGCAAAGTTTTCGAATATCTTGCAGATATCATCGTCTCTGGATTTAATTTGCATCATGCTGTATTAAATCGATAGAAATTAGTTTAGGCCCCGGCCCATAGGACCAAAGCTTACATTTCGCTACACTGGTCACAGCCAAATTAACCAGTTGTGTAACATTAATTTAACATTTTCAAGCTTTGATCATGGAATTTATTTACGCAACGAAAACAGATCAAATAATGTTGCTGCTCTCGAGGAAGCTCACAATACTGCGACTTTTATTATGATTTGTGTGCGAGTTTAGCTTGAAGAGGATTTTATTCTCTAAATTTAGTAATATAAAATTTGTTGTGCCACATAAAATACTTCGTCAACACGGGGATAAGTGCTGTTTTATGAACAAAGATAAAACAGAAAATAAAATCGTATTATGACGGCGAACAATTACGTAGCACTGGAATGAATTTTTGCAAAATTCAACAATAGTGAGTCGAGATATTGATAGAGCCACCCTTTAATTAAATTTTTGATTGGGTTGTGAGGTGCCAGCACTCTGGTCGAGAGAACGTTGGGGTAGTGCACCCACGCAGAAATTCAAAAATAATTTGCTTTTAGTTAAGGTAAAATCGCCGTAATCCCCGGCTAATTAGGCTTGATTACCGTTAGTTAAATCCTCCTGATCCGGAACTTTGGCATAAAACTGAAAGCGGCTTGCAACTTCATTCTAAGTTGAAACTAATGCCAACGATCTGACCTAATCGCACACTGTGCTATATACACTGATTACACGCCGAATATCGCCGTCCAAATTAAGTTTTTGCAAGTTAATACGCTTTAACGCCAGACTAAAGTCATTCTCATTGACACTTATCGGCGATTTGTTGGAGATTACCAACGCTAAACTAGCTCGTTAAAGCCACTCGATAAAAATGCATTGTAGTTACCGTATAGACGCACTTAACTTGGGTAGTTTTCACCTGAACCCGGCTGAAACTCCAGCTCGTTGGAATCTAAAAGCCATTTCATGCATGATTGCAGCAAATCGCATTTTTGAACAGTCTTCCTTGTTTAAAGGGTGACTACTGTGTGTTGGGTTTAATATTGCAAGATTATGGAGTTCGCGAGAATAGACGTTCTTTATTTCGGGAATAATACTAAAACAAAATGTAGTACGTGTTTGTATGCGCCAGGATGGTAATCGCAGCGAATTTCTATTTCGTTTTCTGCAAGGGGCGAGCCGAATAAGTGCTTTCATGATAAACGATTCTTCCCAGGGATTGTTTATTAAGTTGCTCGTTTTGTTACACAATGCTACACAGCTTTGGCAGAACGCAGGCTCAAGCTTCATAAGTCTACACCACTTTTTCCAATAACTAGTTATTTACTAGCTGTGGACGAAATTTTAATTAATATTAGCATTAGTTTCTGGCTAATTTTAGCAAGCGCTTCGAAAAAACATAATTACCTGCCGTAATTGCCGATAAAATCGTGTCACGGTTAATTTTCCGGCAAGAATAAATACGTATTAAATTAAATATAAAGCGAGTTTAAATCGTTGGCTCATTTCTCGAAACTGGCACGTCTCTTACATTTCCTCATTTTACATCATTTGCTTATACCTATTTATCTTTAATTCTCGAAGCTCCCAAACTCCGTCTTTATTTACAAACTTTGTTAGTAATTCACTTTCATTCCTGCGGATGTGTATAATTACGGGCCGCCGAAAAACGCGCTTCGAGTAATTTTACGTTTTTTGCAATTGCGGTACTGGAAACTTTTATTTCTGACAATAACAATAAGCATATCCGCTATGGCCAAGGTACATTACTTTTTATGTCACATTTACTTTCATTGCATTTATGCATAGCGGTCTCCCGTCACAGCTAAAATTTTCTTGGCGCTTCCAACATATCCTCAAGGAGCTTTAATTGCAAGCGTTGCAGTTTCAGGCTTGCACGTTCGGTGCATATTGCTGTGGGTTTTTTCGCTTCAACAACGTTATTACCTTATCTTAATTATGGGTGTTTTCGTGTAATTGGACCGCTTATGGCCGAGATAAAAAGAAATATCTTAACGGAAAATCGCAGAATGTTGTATGCAGGAAAACACCGATGCCACCGCTGCAGGATAAAAGAGTATTTGCTGCCGGGTTAAACAGTTTTGATTTTTTGTATTAAATGGGGGGATTTCGGCGTTTGTTTTCTATTAGGTTTAAACATTAGAAAACCCGCAGGTAGGGTCTTGTCGGATTATTCACAAAACATTGCCCAGATCCTTAAACGCTTTCACATATTGTGCTCATACGAGCGACATGAATATTTGATATTCGTTCAAGACCTGGCGCGATGCGCTCCATGTTGAAGAGGTCGAGTTTATGTAAAGTTTACGGCCATGACTTTATCGGCCGGAAATGCGATTACATAAGTGTTACAAAATAGCGCCCGGAATAAATAATTTTAATGCAATAACAGCACGACATGGAGCTTTAAAATTTTATTGCGTACAGCGTGCGGAAATGCACATATTTCACGTTCTAAAATGTAGACGTTAAATTTCAGCCGTCTGAAATGTGGCTGCGGTGGCGCTTTTTCGTGTGCTTTTTTTAATAATTTGCGTCGAGGCGACATGAAAAACGGGAGCTTTCTCGTTGTTGTTGCTGCACTTATCTAATGGAAACTGTTTTTATATTTTTCTGGAAACAATTTCGGGATTCGAACGGAGAGGACTAGACGCTTCTATGATCGATCCGCCAATTACGCAAAGTTTATTCGGATTTGCTCCTTTTCGGGCATTAGTCAACGGCGATATTGAAAATTTCATATCTTAGTCAATAATTCAAAATGAAGCTTTTATCTAGTGATGTAAAACGAAAGTTTAATTTATATCTGCAATTTGCAGTCCTCATTTTACAAAAATTGCTTTTGTTAGACTTTTATCGCTCTGTAAAACGCAAATTTGTTTCCAGCGATTTAGGATTCAAATAAACCGTTTTTATAAAAGTGACCCGAGCAAAATGAGATGTGTTTTAATCAATCAAACTGTTTTACGTATTAGAAAATTTCGAAGATTAATGTGGAAAATATTTTTTCCAACAAAATAATCGGCAAAGCAAACTGTTGTTAATTCCAAGTGAGTCATCAAACTTTGTAGTTTTATTTAATTTGCAAGTTAAATGTAGTTTTACATGATAGTGAGTCGGTTCACGTTATTTACCTCCGTCTTTGCTGTAATTAGTCAAAGTTAGTCTTTTTGACGCTGTATCATTCAAGTACAATTTGTTCCCTTCGAAACTCCAATAAAACTATTCGGATAAATCACTGTTGAAAACTTGATACACGCCTCGAATTTATCTCAGACATAAAGCAAAACATCAGAAAGTTATCGCGAGTTAGCAACATATGCCGTTTCATTTGGACGTATGACGTTGCAACTTTTTCAATTATTTTACAATAGCCATGTTTTATTTATGGTGCGTGGCAAGCAAACTTCAAAGAAAAATTAAAATTGCATGACTGCTGGGAAAAAATAACACCGCCCTGCCTACCCCGAAAAGCCGCTCTTAAAGCCCTAATCCTTATCGCTGAACTATCCCGAAAACTAAGTTTATGGACCGAAAGAGCTCCAAAAACGGGAAAACTTGCACGAATTTCTACAATTAGGTTTAGCTGCAAACAAGCACGGTCGTCTGAAATTGAATTTTCGTTTTCAGAGATAAGTATTATTTATTCCTTATTATACACTGCGGTATCAGAGCAAAATGCGAAACACATTTACGCAGAGTAAATTGAATTCATATTTATGTACGTCGAGAGGTGGATGTTAATGTGTTTTGTTTGCATTTTTGCAAAAGCGCCCAAAAGGCATTTGTTACTCGTAAACTTGGCGCGCTCGAGAGCGAAATCCTTTTTATCGTAATGTGAAATGAACCACAAAGTTGCTTTGTGCAAAAATTATGCTAAATTTTCTAATGTCGGCTTAGAAGGAAAATTAGGATTCTAGTGATAAAGTCGGAGTTAGCTCGCCTCATATACTTGCCCTATTTCTCGGGGCCGTAAATTTTACAGTTTAAAATAAAAACGTAATTATGGGAAAGTCACTTCTGGAGGAAACAAATCAAAAAGAGTCATTTCCATGCCATAAAAACCAAGCAAAATACAATCGTAACCATAATTTTTACATTTTGCTATAACAATTTATTTTGAAAATAATTTGAAGCGGAACGAATCTTTTACCCTTCCTCAAGGCTACGTCACGCACCCTGACTTGATTTAAGCCTATCAAAAGAAACCCGACAGTTCTTTGAAGTTGGGAGAGGAAAGTTTGCATAAATATGAACCTGTAGGTGAATAAACTCCACTCTTGTTACGAGAAATAATTGAATCCATCTCGGGTTAATCCAAACTTGGAAACGCCCCAAAATTACATACTTTGTTTTTTTTGGATTTCGATTAATGACCCCGATAATTGGTCGTTAGTCCAGGAATTCCAAACTACGTAATACCACCAGCTTCCAAATTTAATTCAGCCCATGGCTCCCCGGACATCCATTATTCCTTCGGTTTTAACTAAATCACCTGTGAAAAATCGCCTTTGTTACTCCTCCAGATTGACTGAATGATTTGTTTTCGTAGCGAAATAAACACGTCGGAAATCGATAGATTACCTCGAGAATTCCGCACTTTAAATCCCGAAAATTGATTAGCTGGAGTAATTGTTTCGAGCACGTCGTTGAAATGCTTTCGAATTTCATATTTCCCGCGGGCTCTGCTCAAACGTAAATTGCAAACGTCCGAAAACAGGAATTGTTGAATACATTGTGCCAAGATCAAAGAGATTCGATTTCGGTGCTTTCAGGATGCGGTGCTAAAGTGAAAAAATGACAGTAATAAAATGCGCTAAGCGACCCGTTTTGGTTGCTGATGGTATCGGGAGTTCCGGTAAGAGACTTATCTGGATGAAAATACAGCAAAAGCTCATCCTTCGGAAAAACCTTAACAGCTTTGCGCGAATTAAAGCTTTATTTACTTTCTATCACCTCGGAATTTTATTTTCAGAATGTGCTATTGCTGGCTTAGCCATCTCATCCGGCTATTATTTTGCCAACATTTTTCAGCGATAAAGTAGAGAACTTTAGATAGTCTCATTTATTCGGAATCAAGGAGGATTTGCGCACAACACGTTCAACTCGAGAAATTTTAAACGCAAAATTAATATCATGCATATTTTATTGAAAAAAAAATCCAGCAAACCGAATTACCAAAAGTGCAGTACAGTTTATTTTGGTATTTTTAACAAGCTTCATGTCCTCAAAATTGCAATTTCTGGTGTTGTAATAAAGTTTTTATTACCTTAGAGTGTAATAAAAAATTTACTCGCAACGAATGAGTGGAATATTTGTGCGAACAAATCGCGAACATTTTGTGTTTTTGGCATTAGCGGAACGGCAGTATCACAACATTGGATTACGATTCTTGCTGTGGAGATAATTTATAGATTTCCACAATGAGACAGTAGAACACAAATGCAAACAAACTGCGACGCCAGCAACAGCAGTGAGTGCAATTTAAGCAATTATTTGCTTTCCTTATAGCATCGTGAAGAATTGGTTAAACGCCATTCTGTAGTGAAACAACGTCATTAACACACCTCTGTAAGCATCCATGCATTATCATGTATAATTAAAGGCTCGCTGTAAAGTTATAGCGTTGTAAAAAGGTGCATGAAAGTAAGCTTTACGACGGTCTAATTGAACTTCCAACTTTAAGCCGCGCTAGTGGAGATAATTTTCAGGAAAAGTCTATCTCGCTACTTTAAATAAAACTGCTATCAAACTGCTGGCAGCTTTGAAGGCTGCAATAATCAAAAATTGAGTCGAAATCCCATATTTCCAGGCTTCTCTATAGCAGCTGTGCGGGAGAGGAATCAAGTCTTGGGGCGAAGAGGCCATCAATATTCATTATCGCTGCATGTGTAGCCCGGATTTTTCCAAAAGCGGGCTAATTTCGGTAATTTCTCACTTAGGTGCAGGGATAGTTCGGCGCAATTAAAACACAAACTGGATTTCCGCTCGCTACATTAAAATTCACTTTTTGCAACTGATTCGCGGGAGACTCAGTTTAGCAAAAATCGCAAAAACAGGCAACTCCAAATGGAAATGCATTTATCTGGTCTCCGTGGTGATTACAAACCATTTCCATTCTTTTAAAGCAAGTCCGGACCATATCTGCATATGTAAATGTACAGTCGCAGTACTTTTCCTCGGCTGGTATGATAACATGTCCCAAGGCGCACTTTTAAATCCGCTATTCAAAATTTTCCCGTCATATCACGCTGACTTTTTATGACGGACCGGAATCATTCCTCCGCATGGCGGCGGCCTATTGTGACTGCTCCCGATCACCCGCAGGCCATCAGAATCATTCCAGGGCCGGCTTAATAGGACGACGGAACACTTTCGGCTCAAAGCCGTCATTGCCATGCATGGAAATACGCGAAAAATGGATGAGATATTCCGAGATGATCGACTCAAAGCTCGCGGAGTAACGAGATCTCATCGAGAAAATAACAACTGGCGAGATATTGACAACATTACAGGCCATTTTCATTTAGATAAAGTTTTAATCAAAGGCTCGGGCTATGTCATTTCCCACAGCGATGCAAGATTTAAAAGTTCAACATTAAAAATTACTCGACAAAATTAAAACTCGGCAAAGTTTTAAAAACTAAGTTGGTCTTGCTGCTGAAACGATATAGTCGCCGCTGTATATGCAAAACAATTAAAGAAAAAGAGAAAATTAACCGCTCAGATAAAGCAATTTGTGCCAGTTCGTATTCGTAATTAACCCTTTTACTTGAACGTTCCTGAAACAATTGACCTCGCTGACGGGTATCCCTTTATTATTTACATTCAGCTTCTAGTAATAAACTTTTGCATTGTCCCAATTACTCCCATAATATTAATTACGGATACGGCCCCAAAGTCACGTGATTAAACTGGCCGACGCACACTGCGATTAGGTTATTTGAACCCGGAGGAGTCTGATAATGAGGGTATTCCGGAGGAGAGGAGTCTGGTTAAGTCGCCCGAAACTCCCGTAGGCTTTGGCAGGGTGGTCCTCCTGGTGGCTCGCCCGATATCCACTCTAATTAATAGCCATTAATCATAGCGTGCCCACGGGTTGCGTTTTTGGGACTCTCTCTACCATTATCTTGGAACGATTGTTCCCGTCGTTAATTACGACAGACTTGCTAATTTATGACAGGTAACTGATGCATTGTCGGCCTGATATCAAAGAAAGACACTTTGTTCGGTTGTCACGGACTAATTTTGTCATTAGGCGAGAGATACTCAAGCTGGATGTGACGACGTTGTTATAATTCCCAAGCTTGATTTGCTATTTCCAAGCGCGATTTTTATTTTTAACTTCCCGCAAGCACGCGAGAATAAATGGATGTAGTTTCCAAGAGCGCTTAGTTGATAATATTCCCTCATCAATAAACTGTTGTGCGAGCTTTTCCTTGAGCTTTGTAACAATATGTGCACTGTTTAAACACATCCAAGACTGCAACTTAATCACGCTAAAATAAATATGGCTTTTGAACGCATTTCTCGATATTTCAGCCGCCACAATAATGGACAAATTAGTTGCAATTATTTACGGAATTACCAACTTTATTCGCATATTCAGCATCATAAATTATTAATTCCAGAATAAACAAAATGTAATTAGAACGAATTTCTGCATTAATGAGTCATTTATATTCGTTTCATTGCGATAAACACGGTCTCATTAGGGCGGAAAAATGTATAGCAAATTGTGACAGAGGATGCCACACAATAATTGCATTTTTGCAATAAATGACCGGCTTTTTGTTGCAGGTTGAGGGTCCAACAATTGACACACTAAAGGTAAGACATTTTTTTTAATTTTGATAATGATATTTTAACTCTGAATTATTTCGTTTTGTGAAGGTCTTCTGAAAAATTAGATAGCTGTGTAAGTTTGCCGGATTTTCAATTAAACTGTTGAGTATGGTGCGGAATTTATGTGCCAATAATGCATTAGAGAGAGCGAAACAAATGTAAATAGAGCAAACGCGGTGTGTTCAGTTCATTAGTTAAATTGTAAATTGTGACAATATTATTCAGATTGCTTGAATATTTATGAAGTTGCATAGTAATCAAAATGTGCAAACCAGTTAATTAATGAAGGATCTGCTAATTGAATTAATCCTTTGAAGTTCGCCGTTAGCTGGCGACCCACCCCCTATTAGTCGCTCCCTCTCTGTTGTTGTTCCAGATAGGTTTAATATGCTGGCTGCAAATAGTGCAAGTGGAGGCATTATTGAAACGTCCTAACCGCGTATGTACATCAAAAGTTTGCTCAGCATTACCACACGAGGCTGAGATCACACTCCGGAATAATTTCGGGGAAAACTCGTACGTTATACCCTTTGTGACATCGCTTTAGCCTCGAACATTTTGTAAACATGCTCAAAAATAGCTGCAAAAGAGCACTGAATGGAGCTCATAAAACTTTAAAACAAGTAATTTAAAATCGCTAAAGCCTTTTAACCGAAAACAATGACACTGTTTCCCGTTTAGTCTCTATAGGTATACCCACTATCACTCGAGGAATATCTTTTAGAAAACTAAACAATAGGGCGCAGTGAAAGAGGTCTTGTCATCTCAACAACTTAAACATGAACTAAATATCGCTTACTCGAGAAAATTCACTCAAGGTACACAATAAGTATCAATTTAGCTTCCACTCAATTAAACTTAACCCCTCCGTCTTGTGCGCCAGAATATGCCACTAACTCCCAACTTAAGCCTTCCGCATCGACCTAATTTCCCTCCCGGACTCACTGTTCATACATTTTTATCGTATGCGACATATCTCAAAATCTCACATGATCCGTCCTCCTTATGGGGACATTCAACCAAACTATTTCTTTCTTCACGGCGTCTTTATGCTCATGTCAAGATACACATTTCCCAATTTTGCCAACTTCCTCGTTTTTAGAAGACTGATCTGGAGTCCTCGCTGTTTATAAAGAGTCTTTAAACAGCACTACTCGGATTTTCTTGTGCATTCAAACGGCTGTTTCAAGGTTATGCTCTTCTTTGTATGATAATCGCGCAACTTGGCGCAAAAACCGAGAAAAATTCGCCCACACCAAAGACATATATCGACAAGAGTGAAATAACTAAGAGCATATTATTTAAAAAATATTTTTGCTCAGTGGTTTGGGCGATTGAATATCGGACTCGCAAGTGAAATATGAGCAAAATAAATCTGATGTATGGGACATCAGTTACATTGTGGAAGTCCTTTCAGTTTCTCATTGTTCGTGTCCTATTCTTGTGAAGTTGCTGACCGTACCGTTGAGTTTTATTAGCTGGTGTGGAATTAAAGCGTTTAGTGCGGACGTTTCCGTTGTCAGACCTGATTTAAAAAGTTAGAACTATGCATAATAGTAGTTAGTCTGGATCAGTTGGATTTTATCTAAAAGATTGCTCTTTTCAAATGAAATTTTCCAGAAGGCAAATTACGAAGAGGAAAGAGCAAGAACTTCACGAGTGCTAAATGAATAAAATCGCAATAAAAAACTGGAACCTCTAATTTTCCGACACGAAAAACCGTTCAGACGTTTTCAACTTAGGAAAGTCGGGACGCGAGAATTCTCCGGCTCTACGAAAGCAAAATACAATGAAAAATTCATATTTGACTCTCACTAACTAGGGTCGTCATTTGCATTTTTATTATGTTGGCTCTTGCCGACCTTCTCGTTTGTTTTCTCTTGACTTTTGTGTGTTTACCGAAGGCTGTGCCGGCCTACGGAAGCAAAATTGTTTACATCAAGGTGCTATAAATAAAACAAAATCTTAGTGTTAATTTTTGCGCGAAAGGGATGAGCCAAAAACAGGATATAAGTGGGAGTCTTTGATCCACATTTTGCTCAATTAACGACAGCGCAGAGCAAATTGGTTCGTGATAATAGTGTGTGGATGGAGCATGATCAAAGAAAATTGATTAAAGTCAAGCAACTTTGAATGTTCGGAACGTGTTTATGGCTTGCTTTGTAAATAACGGGAGGTTTGCGAAAAAGGTGGTGAGACAGTATTGAGTGAAGTCGGAAAACATCCCGAGTTTTTGTCGTGGGTCTTAACTTAATACATCCTGAGGAATATAATAAATTATGTAAGACAGGTAGTTAGAAGACTTCCAAGTTTCCAATCAACTCGTGGGAAAGCCGCCATGAATAATTCGCTTTAGTTGACTTGGTTTACTGTAAAATTTCTCTAGGGCGGTAATGGCATAATGAGACTGAGTAATGATATTATACATGCGCGTTCTGCTAACGATGCGACTCCTAAAACTCTATTTATATCACTTTTAATTTAATTTAATTAATTCCAACAAAGTCGAGCGTCGGAGGCGCACCTAAATCAGGAAATGCTTTCACGATGAAGTTCCTCACCTGATGCTTTAAAGGAACCAAAGGGTCTCATACAGGTTATCTAATTTATTCACTCCGACCGCCTCGAAACACCGCCCGGAAAACGGAACAGATTCGTCCTTTTTAATTCAATTACCTAAGGACGCGCCGCGTTTTTCCTCCAACAGGATAATATCCAGCCGGGACCAAGTGGCATGAACTGCTTGTCCACACCACCATTTGTCAAGGGAGACTTGTGCACGTGACGGCTGCTCCTGGTCTAGCCTCAAGGGCGGTAAACTGCGACCACACCCCACAACATGTGTTAGAGTTTTCACTCATTAACGCAAAATAAAAATGCGGCAATTTAATGCAACACTTGCCACTTGCAATTTGCGCTCGCATAAATTCCCAGGATTGCATGGAGAATGGCCCGTGAAATCTTGGATTAATTGCCCAGGAAGTTGGGGCTCTAATAACCATAAACTGTCAAGTAACTGCATAAAGATGCAACGGGTGCCAACTCGCAGCGTGCGAATCGAAACGTTCAGATTATCATTTTGCAAAAAAGGATTCTGGGCGAGTCCTGAGCGCCGATCGATTCTTTATCGACTGAGGTCCTTCGGGTCCTTTAATGGGCTGGACGTGATGTTAGCTCGACGTTGCAGGATGCAAACTTAACGATATCCAAAAAAGCCAAATTACGATAAAGCAGTGTCGAAACTAAAGGCATTCAGCTTGGCTGAAGGGGTGATTGAGCCTTGTGACCTTTAGTCCTGGAACTATCTGCGACCTATGTCGTTAGGCCCCAATCCTCAATGTAGCGGAAATAAACGCGGCCTGAAGGCAACAGAACGCAGAGATACGCCTTAAACCTTCTAATATTATTTGTCGTCGACTTAGTGAGCGAGAAAAAGCCAATTAATTTATAACGAATCGTTTTCGCGGAACACAAATCCTTGATTTAACACCGGCCAGGCGCCGGTGATGTCCCGATAAAAGTTTAATTATTTGGCGATGTGAATGCGCGACAGGAGGTAATTTTCTCTTTAGTATTCCGGGATAAAAATAGAGTCGATCCCGGGAGGATATCTTTGGAAAAACTGAAAAATACGATGGAACAGGCGAGAAAATTATAGGAGGTGTGAAGTTGGAAACGTGATTCTGATCCCGGTCGACTTTAAACTATAAAAGTGGATCCTGTAACGGGGCGGTAAATAGTGGAACAGTCTGAACTGCTGCAGCTCAGCCCACCCCCGAGACCCGAGCTGAATCCTGAAACACTGCCGACGCTTCGGGACACTAACTGGCCATCCGGACTTACTTACTTTTATGCTGCTCCGATTTAATGAAAATATTATGGCTCCCGAGCATGACTTCATAAACAGCCACCGGATTCAAACGGAAAATACTTTCCGGCGTTTTCACTGAAATCATTTCAGTTCAGGTCTGGACTTGGCACCGCTTCGCTCACGTCAATAAAACCTCGGATACAACTTTGTTTCAATTTATTTTTACTCCGGCTCTCTGACTCTAAGCGAATACTTGGCTTCACTCAATCTTGCCCATAAAGAAGCGACTCTTGTCAACAGGCAAAATGGCCCCAAATTCACCACAAGCACACCATCGAAAAAAATCTGGTTGCGTAAAATCAATTTTAATTAACACGTGGTGAATTTGTTCAAAACAATCATAACTAGGTGATTTGTACAGACCAGATTTTTCGGTTTTTCAGTCACTTGGTTCTTCATAATGGCAGTCTCATTATTTTTTACGTTTTTTGAGTTTTTGGTTTCTCAGCGTTAAAGTTTCTTTGTCAGTTTTTTATAGATTTTTTGTGTAATAAATAATTCTAAGTCACTTCTAAGTTAATTCTAAGTTTTTAACAAAACGTAGTTCGTGTTTTTTGTTTTTGTAATAGAATTTATAAGTAGAAATTATGTATTTATTTGTCCTGCGGTAGAAATATATCCTAAGTTACCCAATTTTAGTTTTCGTCTAATAATTTTTGACACCTAAATAAGTTTACTAATTTCTTAAAAATCCGTTATTTGGTGATTTAAAAGTTACGGTCGGGAGCGAAGAATCCGAATATAAAATAATGCTCGGTATTTATATTTAATTTTCTTGTGTAAGTTAGCGTTGGTAAAAGGTATTTTTCTAGGGAATTTGTTTGAGAAGAGTTTTATTAGGTAGTTTTAATTTAGCGAGTCCTTAGCCGGGTATTTCCGAGGCGGGAAAAAGTGTGTAAAGAGTGGCTGCTGACATTTTGACCTACTTCTTTCCAACACAACAAAGGCCCGTGTGCTACCATTTTCATTACAATTTATATGCCCAACACAATAGCAAAGTTTGCTGTTTTATTCAACATTGTACCATCCGGGGATCGTGAAATATTATATAAATTGTCTCGTTGTCCCTTCTGATGTATTCCTTTAATGTTTCGTCGCTTCTTGGCGCCCAACCCTTCCAGGGGCGAATTAAAACCGTCGAGGGAGCCGACTGTCATCGGGGTCACGCCCGGATCAAACTCCTTTCCAGATGGACCAACAAACGCCGTAAATTCTGAAAGACTTTTCTTGTAGCCTCCATTCTCGGCGCGGAAATTTATTACGGACCCTATCTATGAAATTCAGAAGATGTTTGCCAAAGCGCAGTCAAGAGAAAGGCATGCTGTTAATTTCGCCAAACTGACCGGAAAACATCTCGCCGATCCGAAGTAGGTACAAAATAGGAGTAATTCCGGCCGAGCCGCATACATTTCCATATTTTGGCTAACGAAGGGCCCTAAAAGAGCCCACGGTTTGCACAATCGATGCAGCGATGCATCGTAAATTATGATTGGACAAACATGGCGCTGTTCGAAAGAGCAGATTCGGATTTAAATTTCGGAACCAATCGATGGACCCTTTATCATGCAGATTTTCTATATTGACCGGAATTTATTTTCTTTTGTTGCTGCTCAAACTCCACAATTAGGTAGCAAAATTTTGCCGTCTCGGGGGAAAACAATATCGGCTCGTATCACTCACAAAGTCGTTTAGGCGTGTGGAATTCCCCGACTCGGGTAAGTGTGTATAGAGTTTTCTTTCAACGTCTCCTTTGATGCGTGATTGCATTCTCGGATAGGACCCGTGTCCATCTATTTTCCATGTTATTGGTTTGATTTCGCAGTGTCAATATAGGCGAGGCGACTTTGACTGACTCCTCACAAAGGAATCGAATAAATGCGACACTATTCAGACCACAATGGTTTTGTCCACTCCTTCACACTTTTGTAAAGGATGCTCGTGTTCCTTTACTCCAGAATTTATTATTTTTGTTTCATCTTCTTCGCATATATTCCGGCGAGACCGCGGCTCACCTGGAAAGTACCTCCATACCACCGCGCATAAAAGGTTGCCTAGCAGTCTTATAACAACATGGTTTTTGACTCAACCTCTTCCTTTATTCTCAAAATTTTTAATCAACAAGAAACTATGAGATTTATCCACGATTTTTGAACCCAAGTGTAATAGAAAACTTGAAAATTTCTTAGAAAACAGCCCAATTCTCGAACAATTTTTTGCTCAGTTTTGATAGCCTTATGATTGGTCCGTTTTACAGTTGGGAGTGCAGTATCCCTCCCACATCCAATGACAAGCGCTTCAATCGTCTTGCAATTTTTTGTGCACGAGATAAACTAGTAGGAGGTGATTTTTATACTTTCATTGGTCAATTACTCATTCGTAGGGCAAATGAGACACCAGTCAAATCGGTTGGAGGGCTGGTCTTTCTCACAGAACGGGATTACGCCTTAGATGCGAATAAAATAATATGAAATAATTAAAAACCATTTTTTTCAAATTTATTATGAATCCTCGAACTGTAGTACTTTCAAAATAATACACATGTCAACTTCAATAATTGAAGCCTGATGAAAATTTAATAAAAATCGAAACGTCGAGAAAAATGTGCCCTAAATAACCAATAATCTTTTCTGGTTATATCTATGGTATCAGAAAATTAATTAATATTTATACGTTTCTAACAACAACAATCCCGCTTTATTCCTGCTGCTCCAGGCGGCTCCAACTTTGGAGTCCTGCAACTCTAAACCTCCACAAACCACCTTTTGTTTGTGAAGAAGTTTCCAAATAAAGATTTCCATAATAATAGCAATTTTTAAGTCACCTAAATTTTAATACAGCCGCCGTCACCATGGTCTAAAATGGATTAAACGAAAACGACTTCATAAGCTCAACTTAAATAGTTTCATTGTGTTGTTATCCAGGAACCGGTGCAGCTCTCTCGTTATTAAAACAACAAACAACACCATACAATAACGTCGGATACTGGTCCCCAGTATTCTACAAATTTAATCTTACTTTAACTTAATGTAAATCAAGAAAACATGCTCTAAACCCTTGCTTGCGCAGCTTACACGAGAAAGCTGCTACACAATCGAAGATATTTCAGTTTGAAAGCGCGCTTGTTGATCATTATTGCAGCAGTGTAGAGGAGTTGATCGGGCCATTTGGAAAGAAAACAAGATTTTTTGAGCCACAAATCAACTTCAACCGCACGCGGAAAGAAATGTTACGGAGCTTTTTAATGGTGAAATGGGAGAAGAGTAAAAATTGCTTCGGCTCCAAAAATTCCTGTCCAATTAATTCGGAATTTTCCTAACACGGCCCAATTAAACCGAAGATAATCTAAACTAGCATAAAAGAGTGATTTGATGACTGAAAAATGCGGTTTTCGCGCATTTGATCAATTACGCTTCTTGAAAAATTATTACAACTTAGCGTCGTCGGGCAATTAGCCTATGATGGATGGACTTGTCGGCTTGCACTGATCAAAGCGGCATTTTCAATCATCCATCTCGGCTTTTGGAATAAAATCGATGAAATTATCGTCGAGCAACAAAACAAGGCCCGGCTTTTGCCGAGTTATGCACGCAATAAAGTCGAGGCAAGGTAAAATTTTTTATACGTCCCCTAAAAATAAGCAATAGGGGTTGTCACTTTATTTCTTTGCGGCACAGGAGAGTGCTTTGCGTGCGCCATGGATATGGAATTTCGTCGATGTGTATAATTTTTTTTATTAATAATGCAAATTGGGCGCCGCCGCCGCGACGCCCTCACACACTATTCCCACAGGTAGGAGATATCGCGCTCGGCTATGTAAATCGCTATCTTGTTGGTATACAAATTATTTAAGTTAAATTTATTTAAATATCCTGTCAAATGATAATTAATTATGAATTATTCATTCGGGGTGCATCTACAATTCAAAGTATTCCCGAGTGTTAATTACGTTTTATTCTCAGGACTTTGGCGGTTCTGATTTCAGTTTTAATATCTGTTAAATGAAAACTTCCATTTCAATAAAAATCAACCGAGGGCGGAATTGTTTGGCCGGCCTGTCCACGTTCTGCGGTTAATAAAGTCGAGAGCAGGTCAACACTGTTCAACCTTAACTAACCACCAATTAGCTTGCCCCAACCTCACTTGTTATTAATCAAACATTATCCGTTCGCCGATTAATTATATTCACTTATTGTGCTCTTTTTTAGCACTGATTTAACATGTGCCGAAGCCGCGGCTCAAATCACGTACACGACCAAATTTAATTAGCTACTAATAATGAGGGCAATAAAAACGGATACCTGCTGGTATTTTATTTTTATTACACGATCCCAAATCAATTAACAGCTTGTAAATCCCTGCATAAAGGTTCCATCCACAAATAAATAATAAATTAATAATCAAACAAGTCCGTCGTGTTAATAGTTTCTTGGTGATTACTTTAGACTAGTCTCTGGTTATTTGAGTTTTGAATTCACTAGAATTTGTTCGCCTAGAAACCAATAACAATTTCAAAACAATAACACTGTTTGCAAACCATAAGCAAACTAAACAGAGTACAAAACGGACGACGGAAGCAACAATTTGTCATCTTTAAGAAATAACAACACAACTATGTTTACTTTCAATTTTGCAAATGAAATGTATATTCCTTGTACGGCCCACGTTGTTTGTATTGAAGGTTTCATCCCGGGGCGTCGCCTTTGAAATGAGATAACACGATACATTCGACTTGGGAATGCTTTCTATTTTCGTATCCAAAAATTGAAATATCTCGAACCTTGTTATTTTAGTGTGTAACCAAAATAATGCGCAAACACCACACACAGAAAACATTTACGTAAAAACACGGATATGTGCGAATGAAGTGATTTTTACTATTTCTGTGACTCGAATGATGTCTAAATTTGAAAATCAGCGTCTACTTTATCTTGCGTTAATGGGGGCAGATGTGTGGTCAACAGATTTTTTTTGTGAATCTTTAAATTGGACTCTCAGCGTCTTGGAATTTGGTGCGGCAGGTGAAACGTTGCATTATTCGAGTATCTCGTCCGTGATTAAGGCAGGTGGTGGAATCATGGTCGTGATTCACCTGTCCGATGAGCTGGACCAGTCATCCTTCCACCTGCTCGGCTCGAATCAAAACAAGATTACCACAGAGGAAGCTGGATGTGTTGTTTCAGCGCGCCCTCCCGGAGCGGACCATTGATGAATCCGGAGCACCTGCTCGCGAAGGTATGCAAACCGCCGCAGTTCGGTCTCGATGAAATTGCTCATCGAGGCCGAGTCTTGTACAGCCATCGAAGTGTGTAATGCGAATGCGGTGGCTAATCAAATAAGTGATCACCATTAATGTTTGATTTGGAGGTAATGAATAGTTCGGGCAAAGCAGGAATTTAATTACTGCGACACGCACCCGCAGAAAGTGGGTAGAACTTAACAAGGGACGAAAGAATGAAGTAATTTAAATTAGTAGGTGTGAATATGATTACGGTGAAACCGATTCTTGGGTAAATTGGCTCACGCAATTCTTCGAGTCGTGAGATAAGCAGGGAATTTTAGTTTTCAATCAGATAATCCGCCTGCTTGCTGCGTTTTTTGCTCTGATTTTTCTGCCTCACCGACGATAATTACATGCTCGTTCCTTCGTTGCTGGTGATAAGCAAGTACACGTTATCCTGGTAATCCATCTTGTGTGCGACAGCTCAACTAATCAGCACGCGACCTGTCCATATGACCCCTCGCTGCTTCCTTTCAACCTGCTGTATTACCTCTAATTGAAACCTCCAAATCCCTTCGACCGGGACCCCAGCCTTCAGACGTATCAATCTTACTCGATACCCACCAGTTTTTACTGGAAGACGCAATTTTGAATCATCTCAAAGCCCGTGGTTTTGGGGAAGCGCGTTATTAATTAACAACACCATTATAAATCACCGGCAGGAAAAATAAGACTTGCCGAAGCAATTACGTGCAGAGATCGCGCGATACGGGAAAATCCTTAATAAAAATGAAGTTTCGGGAGGCGCTGAAAAATGATTTCCTGCCAATCTCAGCAGGATGGCACACGCGACCGTCGAAACTCCTGAAAAACCCATGCAATTAAATCAATTACACAGCCATTTGGAGCGAGTTCCTCGCCGGTGCTAATGTAGTTTATAAGTAAGACGGATTAAAAGTCCTCCAACACGCTAGCGTGGCCGGTCATCACGCACCGGGCGTGTTCTGAAACACGCACACAGCCTGCTTTTCGAACACGCTCCTGGCTTGATTGATCTGAGTGTGCCGTGCATGCCATGACGTCATATCAATCTCTGAGAGGTGTGATGCCGCCCTCGAATATCTTACTCTCTCCTCCACAAATAAAACTCATATTACTTCCATAATTTATGGGCTCTTCACATGAGATTCTCGGTGATCTATGACGGTTTCTTGGAAGCATGTCTTTTTAGTAAACTCGGTTTTATTATACGAATAAATCCAAGAGCTCCTCCAAACTGCGTTCGGTTTTATGCAAAACAAACATATTGTCTTTTTATCGTATTCCACGCTGAAATTGATACAGGTTCGAGTCTGCCGAACAGATTCGCAAAGTTTCAATCAGAAACAACATACTCGCTGCAAAATACGCGCACATGCACATTTTTATTCAAATTCCGGCATGAACTTCGTGTTTGTTCAGTCTAATACCAACTAAGTAATAATTTAGGCAAATCGGATGAAACCGGCATTTCGTAAAATAACAAAGGAAAAACTTTGATTTTTCCAATAACCTGCGACAGTAAAACCTCTCTGGACAACGGACACCTCTTCACAACGGACACTTTTGTAGGAACGCAACAAAAGTATTGGAAAACCTCTTTACAACGGACCCTCTGTATAGCGGGCACGGACAAAAAAATTTCCATAACATTATATAAATTTATCTCTTACAACGGACAAACCAAAAGATTGTGGTGCAAATTGTAATTAGATATCGATGAGTGTATTTCTTTTTGAAAAACGTGTTACAAAGATTGGCGAAGACGGTTGTGAATAAAGGAAAAAATTTACGTTAAGACCACAGTAAACGCATGCTGTCTGAATATTTTGAACTTGTTAAAAATCCCTGAAATTATGTCACTTATACAAGAATTGCGTACGAGTAAAACATTTTTTTGTAAAATATATATTTGCTGCTATTTTAAATTTCAATGTTTGAAGGGTAGTTTATGGCATAATGCTTAAAATTATTTATTTAAATTTTGAAATTGTCCACCTCTCATTAATGAACACTTCTTCACAACGGACAATTAAAGATTCTCCACCGGTGTCCGTTGTTGAGAGATTTTTTTAAAAACGCAACCATGAAGACCTAAAAACTGCTTCTCTTCAGGGGAAGAAATATTTAAATTAAATTTGTGTTTTTCGGGGCAATTTCCGCGTGATAAAAGCTTGACGCAGGTAATGGAATTTAATCAATACCAGATGTGGTGTTTATAAAGCGGGTAAGTGAGTGAGGTACGTGTAAATAGTGGAGTGTGTCAATCGTAAATATTGTTATTCCGTTTGAGCGGGCAAAATGAAATTTGAGTGAGTTATTACCGAAGTTGAAGTTTGTGCTGTAAAGATGTGTCAACAATTAGTGCAGCTCGGAAGTTTATCGAGATCGTTTAAATTAAGCGGCATGAATGATAAGCAATAAAATGTCAGCGATGTAAATTGCGGCGAATTTATTTGGAATCATTAAAAGTTATTGCCGGTTTTGATAATTATGTTTGCAATTTGTCAGAGGCGGTATAAATCTCTGAAAAGTCGTTGGAGCATCGCGATTTGAGCGAGTCTCTCGTTAAAAAATCCCAACAAATTCCGCAATAACTAGAGATGAGTGTCCTTTTCAGCAAAAAGTCGCCATAACTCGCCTTTAATACGACCTAATGAGGACCTCCGTGTTTCTCCCAGTTGGTTCACCGCGAGTTATTTCCATAATGAGTTCCGCAGTGTTGCCACCACCTTCGGAAAGTTTTTCGAAAGGCGGAAGTGGTAGAATTTAATTAAACCGAGCCAAATCCATCAGCGCTGCAATTTTCTAACTAATACTCGTCCATAATACGTTGGGGAGGAAAAATGACGGCTCGTTTATAACGGGGGTATTTGCATCTTTCAAAGTGTTTACCAGATTATGTAGACGCGTCTAATATAATTATTATGCGGGGCGAGGGCCCCAGATTTCATCAGAAATTGCCGATTCCAAGGGGAGCTAATCTCGGACAAAAGATTCGTTTTTGTTCCAACTTTAAATTTGAGTCGTTGAGCAAAATATCTGTAAAGTTGGTACAAGTTGCGGTGATGATTGTATCAGAGCAGCCAGCCGAACAGCAGATGCCGGAGTTTCCGGAACAGTAGCGCCGACGGCGGCTGAACGAATTAAAAATTTGGCAAGCTCTTTATTCTTTGAAACCGCCCGAGCACAAATCTTAAAAACTCAAGTCAAATATTTAAAGCGATCAAGACCTGACTACTAAATTCAAAACCTTTTCTATTAGAGGACACCCGGAATGCCACTCCGGGAACTTTTTCAAATTTCGGAACAGACTGTTCCGATTACTTCCGCTTCGTTTCACACTTATTTAATAACAATGGTTGAAAAACTACCAGACAGCTTTAAATCAGATCCTTCGCTAGAAGTGTGCACTTGTTGAGAAAATCGCTCTACTCATGCGATCGCGAATTTCACCTTACAAATTGCGTTTTTATTCAACCGATACAAAAAGTTTGATCGATGGAAAACCTAAATGGACTATTTATGCTCTAACTCGTCTCAAAAGCCACTGATACTTCAAACACTGAAGCAAATCATTCAAAGAAAATACATCTGGCATCCAATCTTTGCTTGCATATGCTACGATTTTCCAATTCCTTTTTAAATGACGCTTAAAATGTTGCGATCACTAGTCGCAACTTATGCAATGCTCACTACAGACGCTTATTGCCCTCGGTGTACAAAATTTTCAGTTTATTTTATACCAATAACGAGATTTTATTCCTTTGACTTCTCATAGGAAATAAAATTCCACATTTAGCTACAAATTGCACACAAACTATTTTTTGAAATAGCAAACAAATTGTATTATCTGCCATTAGTATAATGCAGTTACAAATCAGTTAAATGTTGCATATTTATTATTCCAATTTGTTTTCGGAGTATTTAAATTTAATGAAATCACATATTTATATGTATGTATTTCATTGTGGTATTATTAGAGGATAATAATTTATAATGGTATACATATTTACCACTGCTCTTCTAAACACTGTGTTTAGATTTTAAAAATCTAGGTTGAGTTTGTAACGCCACAGCCGATGTCGGCGAGCCTCTATTAGGTCTTATTATATTACTGATCACGGTTGATCGCATTAATTAGCTGACTTCGTATTTATGATATTAAAGAAATTTGTTTTCATTTCTGGGCAATTTGTTATAATTAAGTTCACTACAGATGGAATTTTTAATTAGAGATTATTCTGGAGGCGGAAAATGTTTTAATAAGTGATTCGGAGATGCCTCGGAAGGTAGCAAAATATGAGCACATTGGCTGAAATTGAATTAGAGACGTTTGTAGAAGGCAGGCTTGTTTAAAGTCGATTTACATCGACGTAATACACATGTCGAAGTCCGGATATCCTTGTAATAACATTTATCAAAGTTGAGATGGGAAAAGTGCAAAAACTAGTCTAGGAACGGCGGCAACCGGCGGAGTTGCGATGGCAAAACAATCACAACCAGGTGGTCATGAAATATAAGGATTGCCGTCGCACGTGTGACACGCACAAAAAACTGAATAAAGTTGGTTTTACTGCCGGGAAAGTCGGTTAAAATTTGGCCTAGTGAAGAAAAGTTTATGGTACGATGGGCGGCATTTTTGGGTTTATAGAAAACCCGCCGTAAATTCGAGCCCGGCTGACGCTTATTAAAATTATATGTGAAAGCTTCGGCAGGTGTGTCGAAATTCCGAAACAAAGCTTTGATAAAGGATGAAAAACAGGACACGGACTCCCTCTAAGGCTTTCAGCGCGCCGGATTAATCCTAGCGCACTTCCACAGCTTTTCTGCAGATACGCAAAACGTCTTAATCTAAAATAACCGCGCTAAATAATTTATAATGACAGGTAACGTGCCTCTCGTGATACCTCCGAGAATATTCGCCCAAGGATTTATCGTCGGATAGATTAATTTTAATAGCCGTGCTTCCAAGCAATCTCCTGATTTTTAGACTCACTATTCCACAAAAATTTGAGGAACATTTAAATAAACAAGCACAAATTCTGTCAACGGATTTTCATAAACGAAACGTTTTGTTACACAATTCCGAATTAGCCGCAAGGCTAGTTAAGACTCCTTCCTGCAAACACCGCAAATCCCTCCAAGTATAGCGCTCGTTTAACGCATGACTCGTTCCCCACAAATTACATTAACACGAGATTTGCCCTTTTTATTAAACCACTTATATTTTCGTAAGCTGGAAAAAGATCTTTCCCAACGTTTACGTTCCTGCAACATCAATCTAAATTGGCAGAACCAGTTAGGAGTGATTATTCAAGTGTTTGTATTTCCTCTCTTGGACGTGTTTACTCTAGCTTTATTAGGGATTCTTCGAAACAAAATAGAAACTCACTGACCGTAAACAATTTTGCAGGAAATCGTCAGACGAAATTGTCTACGACCACAAAAAGAAACCGAATACCTGCCAGCGAATGACTTGCATTACTCGCAGGAGAATATTGTTATTAAAACAACTGCCAGATTTGGAGAAAGAGACAAAATGTCCAATTATTTTCGGACATACGTTAGGGCGTGAACACGTTGAAATTAATTTGCCATTTCTTCTTTATGGTCGTATCGCACCTCGGTGGGTCGACCTACGTTTGCGGCGTTATTTATACGGTCGTAGCGTCTTTATGCCGCCCATAAATTAGGCCCTCCATTCGTAGCGTTAACTGTTATTGTCGATAAATAAGACCACAATGTAGGCAGGAGTTTATTCAAGAATATTGATGCAGATTTGAAAACGAAACTGTCATCCAAAACGCATTAACGATACGCTCCGGTTTTGTAAGCTCTCCAAATCTGAGCAATTTAATCCGGACTATTTCCGATTGTCGCCGCCTACTTTACACAACATTCATTTTTATTCTAATCCGGGCGAATCCGGTAACCCGCTCCAAATCTGTCTTATCCTGACACTAACCTAACGGTATTGCCTTTTGTGTGCAATTATTATATGGCGGTTTGAAGGCGAGCTTCGGTGCCATTTTTCCCCAACTTCTCAAGATTCAAACGCGATTTAAATTTGTACGCAAATTTTAATTACTTTTGATTCATTATGTCAAAGGAACGCAATTACCCCTATAACTCGCAGCCAATAAAAAAGCGCCGCTGTTCCGAATTAATCTGGATTACTTAATTATGAATGGGCCTGTTTCTTTTGTTATCTTGTTTTCTCTTAACGCCCGTCGTTTTGTTGCCAAAGGTGCATTACAATTCTTTACAACGTTCAAAGATTGAACAAGGAAATTAATCCCATTGTACACATTCTCCGGAATCTTCGCAGTTTTCAAAAATCCTAAAAACAGACCAACTTTTGACTCTCAATAAAAATAAAAATGTAATTTCTCTGTTAACAATACACCTCAAAAAAATGAAATTCTATAAGGCCTTAACCGGTCAATAACTTTTCATTAAAAGAACTGAATATTCCCTATCTCTTAATTACTCAAGGGGATCTGGCTGTCAGATGAAGCAAAAAATTGAGTAGTTTGATGTATCAATTAACTGCGTACTCTGTATAGACTCTTGTGGCTTTAGAGCTACCAATAACCTTTTTTAAACCAACGTTATACAAAAATTCTATCGAGCTTTAAATAAATAAAACTTTAAAAAAATTTGAGTACCTACCTACGATTTAGACAAATGTTTGAAGTGATCGCTAATATTAAGGCGAAGTTTAAAGAGAAACACGTTTCGTAAGAACAAAGAAGCTTCGATCATAAAGAAGGGTTAAATGCAACTATAAGTTAGGAGTTGGAATCGATGTTTTATCAAAGAATAAGCTCGAACTTTATCTGAAATTTTTCTAACAGCTGATCAGAATATCAACTACATGAATTTAAACATTATTGAGCTGATGCCTGTAGGGTGTAAATCCGAGAAGTGGTAGCAGAGAATCCAATACTTGAAAAAGCCGCTATTTTAAATTCTGTAAACATTGGATTCAACTTCAAAGAATTTTCTAATTCGCGTTAATAAAAATACGTCTAGATGTGCTCTGCTGGCAGCAGATCAATTTCGTTTTTTCGTTGTCTGTGCTTTTATTAGTTTTTTGCGATTATGGAAGTAATCTCATTAAAAAAAGTTTGAGGAAAGTTGGTTGACGCGATTTCCAACTTTCACCCCTGATTTTATTATTTCTGACAGCACTTATGTCACTGACCAGAATCCCGAATAATCTCTCAAGTCTCGTAACAATCCGTAATCTCGCTAATGGAATGCGGGCATCCACTTTAAAAGTCGCCAATTGATTTGAGTGGTGTCGCTTGTCGCCAGTCATGGACGACCTGGTGTACTATTTCCGAATTAATTTCGAGCACCCTTATCCAGTCTAAAGTATTACAAATTTTGCATTAATCCGTTCTTGTTTAGGAACAATTTACTGAGTCGTTAGCTGATCCCATCATTCTCTTGGTAATAATTTAATCACGATTCAGGCTTTTCTTACGTTATCCTGCGGAAAAACCGTGCCAACCCAGAGTTACTTCTTCGTTCAAGTATAACCCGATTAGGACTTTCTCCGCCACCCTGACAAGATTTAATTATCAAAATAAATGCCGAGGACATATGCTTGTAAAATTTCAGCTAGTGCCAGGAAGTTGACGTCGGTGTAGCTTTGGCTTAATTTTGGCCAAGAGACACGAAACAATCCGACGAATCGATATTAATTGAAACCTCAAGCCGACAAGGCCGTAATGAAGTTTCCTCGAGCACACTCTTTGTTTAATGAAGTCACTGGGACAGATTTATAACCTACTCAGGCTCAGGGACACTTAATTACGTGTTGAAGACAGCCCCTCTTTAAAAAAGTATCTCACTATTTTACCCCATCGAAGGCTTAGATACTTTTAATGTAATTAAATCTTCAAAATGGCAAATGTTTCATGGTCGAAACGAGATTGCATCGGTGATGTTTCAGGTCGACGATAATGATTTCAGCGGCTGCAGTTTAATTAAACTGAGTGTTTGGTGGTGTTTTGATCTAAATTTGGCGAGCTTATGGTTAAACTAACAAATCATGATGTCAACAGTTTGCCGAAAAAATTCGGTACTGTGCGGCGATATTATATTTGCAATATTTTAATAAATAATCCTCTCGCAAACACGGCTACAATGTGATTTACACACGAATTAAATTTATGAAACAAATATTTACTAAATATTTTTACAACTAGGATGAAAGCTACACAAATAGCATTGCGAAAAATATCGCGCTACAAAGGCTAACTATCAAATTTTAAAGCTGATTTATCACGACCTCATAAAGGATTTTTACGCTTTAATATATTTTGATAGGAAATTTGCACAATAGAGAGATTTCCATTTGCATTGCCCAACGTGCAAACAGTTAATTTCTTGCAGGTTTTGGAGGTTGAAGATGAAACACTTCGCAAATACTCTTCGTTAAATTAAGTTTCGAGATAAAATAAACAGACATTACTTACTTTTGTTGCATTTTTAACGGCAGACAGCCAATTTATGGAAGTTATGACATATCGGAAGCAATATAAATGCATATTATATTTTTAATGATCACATCACGTTTATGACAACGCAGTATTTCCCATTAAATTTTAAAGCCACAATTGATAATGCCACGTCATTAAAATATAAATAAATGCATGCGAAATAATGTGACCGACTGCCATTTGCAGTAAACCTAAATATGGGAAAAATATAAAGTAGTGTTGCCAAATTTGCAGCATTTAGTTCGTTGTTCGTGTCTTGGCACTATGCAGCCAAACATCAGCACTTAGCAAAACCTATAAATTCGAGCCGCTGTTTGATTTCCTAATGAGACAAACACAGCCCGGAATACTTCCGGTCGCTAGTTTGGTGTTTCGCTGGCACTGTTTACAAGTTCCTTGTGTGCCAGAGTTAAGATTGCAGCAACATCGCCAACTACTGTTGATCTTGATTGCAAAGCATTTGTAACGAGACAAGTCGGGGTTCTAAGATACCGCTTATTCCTCAACGGATCCTGATTATAAGAGTTATGGTAAATTGAGTTTCGAGCTGCGTGATTATTAGATAGCGTGCAACCCTCAAGCTTAACGGAAACGGTGATGAGTCGACGAGTTAACCCCTTGATAGATTAGCGAATCCTAGAATTTTTCCCAAAACATGCTTAACCCAATTTGAGAGACGCGCCATCCTCACATCTTGCAATTTATGATAGGTAATAAAATGATCGCCCCTTTCTATTTTTAATACACTTAGCGTTGATAGGCGCTTTAAAATTCCCCTGTACCAAATTTAATCGTGTCAGAAAGGTAGTTAAGTCTTCTTTACGGCCAACAAATCAATTTCATCAAAATGAAATAAACCAACATTTACTCAGACTTGCTACTGAAGGGCAACAATTTTCATATCGTCCTAGGGATAAGTTTACTGCAAATTTTACTGCTCCCCTTCCGGGCCAAGACAAAGAGTAAGTAATATTCGGTAATTATTCAACCCCTGGACGCTCCCCAATTCAAATGCAATACGTAGGAGAGGAAATTTAGAGGTCATAAAAATTTTATGATCACTTCGAGAAGGTCTCGAATTAATGTTGGATGCGGAGTAATATTGAGAAATGGCACTTGTGTGGGAACGACTCTTTGCAGCCAATTTGGATGATCAAAACGCCGGACAAAAAAATCATGTAAGTTGTCTCCCAATGAAAGTGGACAGTTAATCATAATTTTGGGCAAAACACGTCAAAAACTGTAAACTTTGGTGTGTTTAGCTGCAATAATCCAGGGCTGGGTTATTTGCTCCGCTGGTGTAACATGTTTACAATTAATCACACCCCTAGCACGCGTTATCTGTACGTCCTGGCTGTGTTTCAGAGATATCACAGGCGACCTTATTCATCCACAGCGTGCACCACCGTTAAGCCCCGGCAACAAGCGACTGCTCGACCCATATTCGCGACTAATTACTAACCTAACACATTTGCATTTGCACAATGTTTACATTTGCATCTTGTTTTTCGTACCTTGGGAGTTAGCCGTCAAATACTCAAAGCGCATTAAAAATTACCCCTATATGCTCCCTTAGGCTGTTGTCAAACGCAAATTTTGGCCGGAGGGGTGTTTGATTTTGACTGCACACGAGCAAGATTACTGTTTAATGCGACATGGCAGCTCTCGTATGGAATGCAAATATGTCAAGTGTACAAACAGAGAGCTCGATTCGAGTGCGGTCAACATGAATTTAACTAAGTTTATTAAAGGCTTTCAATCTACTTTTCAATTATCGCCGCAAATGAAAACCCTGTTTAATTTCCTCTTCTTCGAGATGGAAGTGCAAAGAATTGTAAATATTGTCTCGCTAATTCATTATTCAGTTTTGTGTAATTTCCACGAATGAAACATTTAGTAGGTTCGATCTTAGCTTCCATTATTTGCCCTTTTTTATTTATAATAATGGTTTAATTTATAATATGAAATATTTTTTGGTTGCTTAGTTAACCCACCTGGAGCAAACTTAACGTAAAGTACTCCAAACTTGACCAAGTCGGTCTAAGCTGGCAAATAGGCGTCCCGAATCCGTGAAAGCCTCTTTTAATAAATTAATGACGGCAGACTTTTGACTGCTAACATCCTTGTGAGTTGGCATCCTATTTACGTATCGACAAGTTATGAATATTTTGTCGCTGACATGTCTGTAATAGCCGTTATATTAAATTAATATGAAAATCGACATCATTGTCAATCTCTATTAAAACGTCCCGTGCGATTCCAAAAATATCACTGTGCCTTTTCTGGTTTGGTCGAAATTTCGCTCAATAAATTTTATTAGAGTGTGATAGTTGTATCAGATTTTTATGGGGCAAAAACTTCCGTGCCACAGCAATCCATTATCGATAAAATTAATTTTTCTCGAGTAAGGGGATCAGCCCCACGAGATAATAAAATTCAGATCGCCGCTAAACATATCAATAAATCACCTGATAAAAACGGGAGACAGCGTACCGAGCAAGCAAAGACAGTGTAGTGTCATCGCTTAGCTAAACTCCTGCTAACCCGTCATAACAGTTTACGGCGATGATTGATGATTGTTCGTCTGATACCCTTCCAGCGAGCTTTCGATACGACTCCGGGTCGTCTCGCTCTCGCTCCGGGCGAGAGTTTGACGTTCATTTAATCTGCAAACCATTATATCGACTCTAGGATATTGTACTTACGCATCAGCTGCGATAATAACACTGGCGCGACAGTTATTGTCATGCTAAATAACTGTGAATTATATGCGAATGGTTTCATGTGACTGCTGCGTATTTCATGCAAAGACAGGAAATTAATACGGAGTGCTCCGGGACAGCCCACCGAAAATTGGATAAATAAAACTGGGACGACGTATAATTAGGTGTCAATCTCGTGTTGGCTGCAGCTCTGGAAGAATTTCGAACACGGGCGTGTCAAGCGCTGGCGAAAAATTTACAAAATCGGGTTATTATTATTGTGTGGGTCAGGTACGATAAATAAAATCGGGCCGCCTGGTGTAATTACAAGTACGTTTGGAAGCCGCAAGCTCATCGGAATAAATTAACAGAGACAGTCCCATTTAATTCTCGTCGCGCTTTATTAGACATTCTGGTGCCAAGTGAGACGAAAATGACAATGAGTGGAAAACAATGAAACCAAACCCCATTGAGTCCCTTCTTCTTCCCGGCATCTCTAAATATGAAACTTAAATGAACAAAAACAGGCAAAGTCGTCTCCATTGTCGCCGGTACACGGAGTTCTCCGTTCGTTGTGAATGCTGCATCAGTTCGTCTTTTCTCAACTTCTAGCCAATTCGCTCCAAAGGACTCGGCACAAATAACAAAGCGAGCCTCATAATCATAATGTATTTCACAAGTGTAAAATCCCGGCGTCTGTGAGCTCTTACAACCATTACCGAGTCATTACCATGCGACAAAACACTGCCACGGTGTGTGATGACGCACAGGCGTCATTAGCAGCCCTGCAGAAGTGGCGTGATACGGAGGCAAAGTCCTAACGAGGTTCATCCATGCACCGAGTGACACTTTTATATCTCCTCGCCTTTCTTTGTGCCCTACTTTACCTCCTACATAAACTATACCGTCATCAAGCTATTCTATTACCCTCTCGCGCCACTCCAATTACTGGACGTCTTTACCCCGAGATATAGAGTTACGACGGACTCGCTGGCCCTCATTACAAATTTCAAAAAGAAAGCCAAGCGACAAACGACCGTCTTCACCGACGAACCGATAACGTGATAACGGTTCATAATAACGTGTCATGTCGGTTTTTTATCGATTATTGATAGTGAGCTTGCACTATCACCTAGAAGCTGCGAGTTCTAGCTGCCGATGACATGACATGATGTAGTTTATTTTCCTTCTTAGGTCGCTAAGTTGTTTGCCTTGACATCCGAATATCACCCTAAGCTGTTAAGACTTTATTGCCTTTCGGATTACGTCAGTAAGGCAGGATGAACACAAACTTGTAAAATGTACATTTGGAAATGTGTTAAAAAGCGTCTTCAAGCGTTTTAATAAAACAATTATTTTTATCACCGCTTGACAAATAACCATTTGTCACAAGTCAAAATAAAGTGGTCAAATAAATATTCGGGTAGGTGAAAATAATGGCTAAAAGCTGTTGAGATCTTCTGTAATCATTACTTTACTACCCACTTAATTTTCTTTTATTTTCTGATAACGTGGTAATATATTCTTCGAGAAATATTCTTAATGAGGAAGTTTACATTTCTGGAGATATCTTATCGTGTACTGGTGGCATAAATTTTTCTCCTTCGTCTCATCCCACACGTGTTCATCTGAGATAAACCCGGTAGAATGTACGTCTCGGGGTAAATTAATGCTAACAATTAGTTACTTAACATAATGAGCAAGAGGAAACAAATTTATCCCGACTAGCACGTATTTTAATGTCCTGATTGCATCTATGTAATTATGATTTAGCCCCACCGCCAGCTAACGAATGGACGTGCATTCTCTAATGAAAATATAGGGTAAAGTAGGAAAATTTCGTAGATTGATTAATAATTACAGCCGTGGCGAGCTGATGACTAGGTGTGGGAGTGTATGGCAGTTATCTAAATTGCCGTTTCATGTGGTCATTAGATAAACAGCAGCAAAAAGCCTTTGGGGATTCGGCGCCTCAGGGGGTGTTTTAGTAACACCTTCGTGAAGCTCTTTCTATCGCTCAGTCAGCGAGTCTCCAGATATGAGCCGTGTACATTAGCTTTATCCTTTCCCGGTGAACTTATACTTAGTTAAGCGGGCCAGTGATTTCTTCTCTCTTCGATCCACCTAACTACCCCTGATGTTTTACGGCGCTGTTCCTTTTGATAGCTGTAGTTTGAGCTAAGCGGCGGTCATTTAACCCCTCTGGCGGGAATTAGACCAACTAAATCGGTGTTTGGATGCGTTACTTGGCCTAATCTTTCGAAATCGGCTGAAGGCCCGAGAAAGATAGCGAAATAATTACTGTAGAACATATAAACTCACGCCTAGTAAAATACCGTTTTTACTGCCACGGTCTGGCACAAATTGCCCAATTTCATTATAAGCTTTTTATCCTGGGAAAGCGGCGGTTTTTCGGCGGAAACGTCCGCCAAATTATACCTTTGCGGTGGCGGCATTAGACCCATGGTGACGTGAGGTGTGCATTGGACACGTCCGACGTTTATTCGATTTTTGCGCAAATATTTCCTTCTTAAGAGCAACAAGAGCTAACTCAATTAGTATCGCGTCCCTTTGCCATATCTGCGACTGTGGAGGTCTCGGGATATTGTATGCTAATTGCTCTCAGTCAGGTCTTCACGCTTTCGTCCTCTGAGGACCGGGCCGCCGCTGCGGTCCGGGCTCATTACCCTCCCGGACCCTGTACTCCGTTAACTTAACAACTGGGGATGTGTTACGGAGGATACGGCTAATTACATTATCTCGCTACAACCGAACTCAATTCGTCTAAATTGTAAATTTATACAGCCCCGGATTCCCTTTACACTGTTGCATTTAATGTTCATTTCAACTTTTCTTAATCCCCAATCGCAATATAGCATTATAAGGTCTGGATTTAATTTCACATCGAGGACTAGACCTCGACGGTTTCACTCAAATAATTACAAACTTAAGTGTGCGCGCGTTATTATTATTTGCTTTAGTCGCTCCATGTCGAGATGAGGTAACATCCAAATTGTGTCTTTAGCAAACGCGACGTTTTTTTGCACTGTCTTTGCGATTTCTTTCTCTTATTTTCAGGCGCAAATAATTGAAAGCCTTAGGATCCCTCACAATAGGGCGAGTTGTAACCAAATTAAGTGTAACCCTTAACTGATGGAACCCTGTCTCTTTGGCTTAGGAATAACCTACTTTTGCTTGTTTCGTGTTATAACGACGGCGGCATGACTTTGTTTCAGAAATTGTTTCATAACCGGCGCCACGCCAACAATTGCGCTACGGACACAAATATTTATCTTTCTTCATTATTCCTCAAACGATACCATTTCAAAAATGTTTCATTTAAAAGTTAGTAGGTTCGGGCCGCAAACCAAACTGGCTTGAATATTAAAATATACTTAATTAATAATTTAGTTTAATGAGTTTTCAAAAATCAAAAACAAAAAATATATCTGCAATCGACCCTAACTTTAGTCAAAAAATTTCAAAATTTCACAACGTAACGTAAATCTTGTGAAAAGCTGGTGTAATACGTGGAATAAGCTGCAGAATTCACAGGAAGAAATCGTTTTGCTCTACGACTTTTAGTTTTTGAGTTTTTGATTTTTTTTGGTGAAGAAATGAAATTTTCTAATATTATAAAATTTTAATTTCAGATGAAAAACCAAAATTTTAAATCTCTTGAGAAGCTGATATAATATCTATAATGAACAGAGAACTCATTAGAGTAAAACGTTTTACTCTGTGATTTTTAGTTTTGGAGTTATGAATTTTTGTAGTGAAGAATTAAGTACCAGTGCTTGTCCGATAATTTGTTTTATGATTGTTGTTTCTGTAATAAATATTTAGAGTACACATAACACTCTTTTGTTAAAATGGTGATAGGTGCATACATGTGTTCCTAAGAATACCATCATCATAAATAAGTAAGCTGGATGTGCACGTGTGTGAGGTATAACAGCAGAAGAAATGGTGACCTTTGAGGGAGAGTGTGTCGTTCGAGTTTGAATTTCGTTCCAGATGAAATTTTTAGTGCGGATTTGGGTGGTGAAGCAGCGAGAAACTGTCTATTTAATGGAAAAGTGAAAGAAAAGTAAGTTGGGAAAGATCGTATTGTTGTTTATTTAAAAGCGGATCAGCATCGATTTAAGTAAACCTCGTGCTCGAGCAAATGCGGTAAACAAAGTGAATCATGAAGTCGCAAATCCAACAATAAGATATTTGAGTTAGAGACAGTGCCGATAATAAAGATTTGCGCTAAGCGAGGGCGGATTCGATTCCCTTTGGGCGCCTGATCGGAATTTACAGCACAGTCGTACTCAAAATATGGTCCTACCTCGTTTGAATCTTTAAAATAAAATTGCCACGGTCGGTTTCCGATCGGGGTTATTGGCTGCATAATGTACCTCGCCTAGCAAATTTCGCGAATTTACGATTTCGGGCAAGTTTTTTAATCAGGCGCCGATTGGGCAACAATGGCCCGGATAATTGGATGTGCCTCAATTAAAACGACAAGAAATGGCATGTTCTTAGGCATTGATTGGACGAGGCTGGCGAGGATGTTGTTTCAATTAACTCAGATAAACCACCGCACTTTCCACCCGCTCTATCTAGAGCGAGCTTCCTGCAGTCGGCTTAAAGCTTTTCTTCCGGGTTCTTATCAGCGCTCGCCTCTGTATTTAATCAAAAAATGACTACAGCATGATTCGAGATAAAGCATGTTTCGGTTCGTTTAGCCATGCCGACAATGTTTTACAGCATGGCGGGGTTAATGATGCTATAAGAATTGTAAATAGTGTTCGAGATGTCTGCGTCTGATTTTTCTCCAATTTATTACAAGAAAACCGAGTCGGATCCAATTAGACGGATCTCGGTTTAAATTTTTGTTTGTGACGACCTCGACGCTAACCGTAATTGATGCAAGGAAAAAGCATTTCCTCCCGACGCAAATTTATTTCTACTTATTTACTTCCTCCACGAACGATGATTTCCACTCCTCCTTTTAGTACTAATTAAAATTGTTTTTCCACACGAGCTTTCGATCGATTTTGAGAGAATTCAATGGATGGTGTAGAATACAAAAAATGTACGAATATAAAAGGTCGCATGTCTGGACACGAAATAAAGCCACAAATCAAGGGAAATTTATTGCCCGTGTAGTGAGAGCGGGATAGTGAACGGAACAAATGTGCCAGCAAAGAGACTGAATTAAAAAAGTATACACCAGGCATGCAAAATTACTATGTATTTCGAGAATAATGAGGTTGCAGGAACAGAAAAGGACAACAGTTTACGGCTTGGTAAAAATAAGCCACGTTATCACAAGAAAGAGAAAAATTCGAACAATCCGTGCGGTTTATCTTAGTTGCCGTGTATTTTGGGTGCTGGACTAAATTTAAAGCGCACTAAAGCTTCCAAGTGTGGGAATTTATAAACAAAAATTTTAAACCGATATAACTTTTTTTTATTAACAGATTAATTAAAATGTTTAACTGTCATCAGATTTCAGATCTTTTGTGTTCAGTTCAGTAAGCGGAAAATATTTTCTTTTTTATAACAAAATGATTGATTCATTGACTAATGGCTTGGAATAACTCAATTCAATCTAACAAAACATCTACAATTTGATTCTTTAACGCATTTGTAAACCCATTATTTTTTATTCAAATATGTATATGACACCTTATCTAAAGAAGAAATAAAATTTAAGCCAAAAATAGTCGGAAATATTAATTAAGCTCACTTTTGCTTCGATTGGATACACCTGCATTCTTCGGGTAATAACGGGATTTCCTTCTCTTTACACGAAACAATGCAAAATATTAATTGTAATTCGCAGATGATCCGCATATTCCACGCAGAAACACTCTCCGTATTGTTGATTTTTCAGCAATTCTCTCATCCTGCTCATCTCTTTTGCAGACAAAACGTTCTCTTACAACCTCATTAAATACGCAAATGCATTTCAAATCCTGTATGCTGGTAAAAAATGTTTACGTTGTTTTTCGCTTGAAATGTTCGGTGATTTGGACCGTAAAATTTTCTTCCATTTTTGTTAGTATAAAGCTGAAAATCAAATGAGGCTATTAGCACGTTCCATTAAATGTCAATATTTGGGCTTCAAACGAATTATTGTTAATTTTGGTGTTGGTCTTTGACAGTGTGGTTTGTTTGACAGATCGAGGACAGTGGACCAGTGGAAGGAATCCTTCCAGTATCCTGCTTCAGTTCCAGAAACTAGGTGAGTGATCCTTATCCCTAATTCCCAGTGTTGACAATATCAAATGTTGTCCTTGATTGAAGCTTTATTAGCTGCTACATTATATATCGCCATTGTCGATCTTGAAACCCTTTCAGAGTGTTGCGGAGAAGTTTAAATTAGTTACAGTTTACATGTTTTGCGATTAAGGTATTTGAGCGATAAAGCGTTAAGTTTGAACAGATTTGGCTGGAGTTTGAGCGAACCGTTCAAACGTATTTTTAAGTGGTGTGGTTTTGTTTTCAAAATTTGGAGCACGTTCAAATTGGAATATTCTATGAATAATAATGAAAGTGATAATGAAGATGGCTTGGCGATTTCGGTCTCATTTGATTTGCAGGCTGGTGTACATGTGACGTGTCTGAAATTAGTTGCCTGAAAAGCCTCATATCCTGAAGCTTAAAACAGGAGCTTTAATAACCTGCGCTTATCGCTAAAGCAATCTCTAAGAGCTTTTACCTGCGCGCATATATTTTAAAGTGGCTGAGGAATATAAAAAACTTCCGGACATGAGTGGCTTTTTCTATATTTCATGCAACTTATTCTTAATAAAACTTTCACGAGCATTCAAAGAATGATCGCCGCTCCCAACTCTTGTAATAACTCAACACAAACATGGCCGACTTCCGCTGGAAATATCGCCAGGGTTGTAACCGTGCGGATTTATGTGCGCTAGTGTTATTATTGTGGGTGGTGGAGTAGTTGCAGGGTTATGATTGGATAAGCTCTCATTTCCCGCTTAAATCTTGACTACGAAACGTCATATTATGTTTGCGGATCATGTCGAAATTATTTTAACATCGACGGAGTTCGATCAAAGCTCTTTCTGATATGAGTTTTCCACTAATACGAACCGCCGCCGCCGTAGAAAAAACTGCCCCCGGGTCAAACGTTACATTTCGCTCGAGTTTATTCTTTTGGAGAATTCACTTCCAGGCTTTAATATTCATAAAGACCCCAAAATAAACGATTATTTTTTGTGCGGTAGGCATGCTGGAATTTTACTTCACAGCTTTCTGCACACGGGTTCTATACTCAATCGGCCACCACAAACAAATTTGGTTAATTATCATTTCGCTCGGGTTTAATAATGATTCTTCTCTGCCACACAATTTCAATTTCGTACACGCACAGCTTTGATATTTTATTTTAAAACAAACACCGACCAGACTTATGCTCTTCAAAGTTTTTCATTGAAAGCGTATTACTTCTTTAACTGCTCCAAACAAGAGGCTCAACAAAAACTCGCATTAGGGCTCTTTGAAGATTGGATACAGTACTTCACTTTCAACGGTTTCCGATGCTTTGCCGCTAGTTTACACCGAAAGCTTAAATTTCGCAAAATAATTCATTAAATGATTGAAGCACAACAGGCTTTTTAAATATTTATTTTCTAAATCTACTGAAAAACTGAGAAACTAAAGAAACTATAGAACTGGAAAAGAGAAATACTAAAAAAATTTAACATTAGGAAACATTAAAATTTAACTATTTAATCCAATTCCACCAAATTTCATCAAAATTTTAACGCACAATCAAGAAACGAAATTATCGACACAAAATAATTTGTTATTATTATTAGATTTTGATTTAGACAGTAGATTTTAAGATCATCTGAATAAAGGAGACAAAAGATATCAATTACTTCTACGTCATTTATAAAGATGGCAAATAAAAGAGGAGCAAGGACAGAACCTTGAGGAATTCCAGATCTAACTCCAGATCTAAATGTGTTTTTTTTTGGGGTTACTGAAGAAATTTTAAACATATCCGGAAAGAATGAGGTCTTTAGTGAAAGATTTATTAACAAAAATAACGGATAAAAAAGTATGGTTGAAGCACAACAGGCTTTTAAAATATTTATTTTCTAAATCTCTGAAAAACTGTGAAACTGAAGAAACTATAGAACTGGAAAAGAGAAATACTAAAAAAAATTAACATTATGAAACATTAAAATTTAGGAGAAAAAAGTGTGTCAACAAATTTATTTCTAGTTTTAAGAAAAGGCCTTAAAATTGCGTGTTAGGAAAGTCTATTGATCTGCAGTTAAGCCGAGCCGCCGCCGTTAATCGAAGAATTTTATTTAAATCAGCGTTTAAGCTCGCCAAGGCAGAAGTTTCAATGATCCGCCGAATAAGCTCCCTCGAGCTTGGTCTTTTCTTTGAAAAGCCATCAAAATATTGCAAACTTTTCCAATTATGAATAATTTTTATATTTACAGTTAATACGGTCCATAAAAGTTTATACATGAAGACAGTGTTATTAAATAGATTTGATCCTCGCGAAGTCAGCGTGAAATCCGGTGTGAAAAACGTGTAAAGCGAAAGTTTCCTTTCTTGTCAGAATTGCCGTAACGAACGATGTAATTGCATTTTCATCAATTTTAGCTGGGGGTGCTATCCGCAGAACGTTAGCTCGATCATTACACATCTATAAAGCAGCCGAAACAGGCACACCAGGTGCGGTTGAACGCAAATATAAAAGCAAGAATGGAGTGTTTGCTTTCTTATTCCGCGGCCTTATTGTTTCGCTCCTCAGGTAAGACCCGAGTCCCCATTGAGCCGTTCGCCGTTGAACCTAATACGACCTGACATTATTCAGCTCCTTGCATCTGCCTTCTTTGTTAAAATCAATATTTGGATATCCAGATCAAACAGTTTTAAAGTTTAATTACCGGAAAATATTGTAATATCGACGGCAAACTCCGTCCCCTTCGCTGCCAAAAATGGATAAACACGCTCCACCCGGCCACTAGAATTTTAATGCCAACTCCATTTAAGAGGGGCCAGGATATGAATCATTTTTAAATCGCTCACCCCCGCATCCTTGACACACGGAAATCGGGAAAACGGCCACGGTATTAATCATTTATGGGCCGTTTTTAATTCCTCACATCCCAAATACGGAACGCCGCATTCAAAGTGGAGCGAATGCAGATGCTCGAGGCTACGCGATTTAATTTCTTGCAAAATGGTCTCGCATTGCGCATTTTTAGCGATACACAAAATACCACGCATACATGTGTTCTCCTCAACTTCATATATTATGACTTTTATGTGTAGTTTTTCCGTTTATTGCGGAGGAAGCGTCATTTGCTCTTTAGGAAGTTTTATAACTGACGCCGTTATCTATTGTTATGACTTTCAGTCAGATGAATGGGTTTGTAAATTCTACTCCCATTTTCCTGTTGTTTCTCACATCTAATTTATTCGGCAAATAAATTCACGGCCCTAATGGCCAGGTAAAACATTTTTCTGACACAAAACAACACAAATTTATTAAAGATTGCATTTCACGACCAGTCTTTTCCAGTTAAAAGAAATATTAGTTCCGATACAGCACAAAAAGTAAAACATCTCTCTATATTTAGAGAAAGTCGAAACAAAAGTTGGAAAATGAAATATAACTCTCTGCTACGCTGAGGCACTCAGGTTGCATTCATAAAATTATCAGTAAACAACTCTACATAAAAACACTATAAGTTCCTTAAAACAACTTGTCTCAAAAGCTCAATTTTTCTGAATTTGGGCGTTTTTGCGAAAAGTCCGAGTTTGTACTTTGTGCCAAGCGTTTGTGTAATCTCTGCGGTAGAGCGCCAAAGAATTCGCCGTGTTGCGGTCTGAATACAATAATGTGGGCAGGTACAAACACGAATGCGTTCTGTGTTCAAGATTTGTCCTATTTCGTGTGTCAAAACTGTCGTTATTGTGGATATGATCGGCAATTTCCTGTGTCATTGTGCGGCACCGCAAACAATTGCGATGCATTGAAAATTCCGGGTAAAAGTAAATCTGACATAAATCGGCTCGGAAGCGATGTATCTATTTGTCGTGGGAGCAGGAGACATCTGCCGCCGAGTTTTGACTAATTTAAAGTTTTTGCTTAATAAAATTTTATTGCCGAAAGCACTTACAAGCAATCACCGTGTCTTCCCTCAAAAGTATTGGGAACATCGAAAGTCGGTACAATAAAATGCTCTGGTCCATTAGGAATCGAAATAAATCAATAGATAAGACGTAGGAGAAGAGAATCAGAAAGGGCGGATTATTGTTTTGACCATTAAGGCAGTCAAACAATGAAAAGTTTTAATAATCCTTTTGATGGGTTATCTACGGACCCGGCGTCGCTTTAATTTAAATCTCCGGAGAAAAGGAAATTGTATTTTTTTAAACTGAATTTTTAATAAAATATCGCAAAGCTCCCCCTGTGTCTGGCAGAGTAAAGCCAATATTAACGACAAATGCGCGCCGCGAAGCATCTGATTATATTTTCATGCATTGCGGAATTTATTGTTCGCCGAAAAGCCCTTAAGATAGTGTGAAGCCTGTCCTTGGGAAAAAACAGGCGCGCGGTATGAATGGAGCCCTTCATTTACGTTACTTATTTGAATATCAACATCGAGCATCTAGCCATAAATCCACCCTTATTGTCTCTGAAATTCAACTGCAATCTCTTTGAAATGTAAGCTCCTGCTGCTTTTAAGCCTCAAACTCAACACATATCAAGCTGGAAATATCAACCCTAATGCATTTACGTTTATTTATCGCCAAGATATTACTGTAATTGCATTTCGCGAATTTACAACACAAGGCGAGCCATCCATCAAATATTTATTGCACAAAGGACCGCCGCTTACAGAGATCTTGTTAACATTGCGGTTCTAATTAAATTTTCGCCACCGCGCTGACCAGCCAAATTGCTACTTGGGCTTTAATAACATATTTATTGCACCGCATTTCAAGCTTTTCAAAAACTTATCAACTATTTAATCCAATTCCAACAAATTTCACCAAAATTTTACTGAGGCGCCGGTTTTTCAAAATTTTAACGCCCAATAAAGAAACGAAATTATCGACACAAAATAATTTGTTATTGTTATTAGATTTTGATTTAGACAGTATATTTTGAGATCATCTGAATAAAGGAGACAAAAGATATCAATTACTTCTACAATGTCATTTATAAAGATGTCAAATAAAAGAGGAGCAAGGACAGAACCTTGAGGAGCATCTAAATGTGTTTTTTTAGGTTATTGAAGAAATTTTAAACATATCTGGAAAGAATGAGGTCTTTAGTGAAAGATTTAATAACAAAAATAACGGATAAAAAAATACACTAGCAGTATTGTGTACATACAAGGAAGGCAGTCATACCATGAGGTCCCTTAGTCATAGAGGGCTTTAGTACTTTAAAAGCAGCAAAAGCACTGGATTTATCTATAAAAGTCAGTCTTAGGTTTTCCGAATTATTAGCTATCATTAAATTGTTATTGGTGTCAGAGTTGGATGAAAAATAATTCTCAAAAAAAAACAAGCAAAACCATTTGCTATATCAAGAGGATTCGTAAATGTGTATTACCAGTAAACATGTGTATTGGAAGAGAATGTGCGGATTTCTTTACGACCAGAACTATTTAAAATTGCTTTTTATATTATTTTCAGCGTCGCTCGAGCTTTTTAATTTCTTTAACCAAAGAACAAAGTGATTTAAATTTGCCATAAAAATATTTACAATGTGGTAATTCATACTTACGCAAAAAATTAAATTTCGTTTTAAATAATTTAATTATACAGGGTGCTCAAAAACTGGCGCACCAACTCAGTGGTACGTTATTGAGAAGCAAGTGCAGATTACGGGAAAAATGTTGAAAAAATTCCTAAAGTTATATTTTAAAAAATCTGGAGCTACAAACTTATTGTGTTAACTTCTTTAGTTTTCATTATTTTTTTATGTTTTTGTGTTTCATACCAGGTAATCGGTCCGTAACAAAACGATGAATAATTATTTTTAAATTTACTATCAGATTTTAGCAGTTTTTTTAATTAAAAAAAATTAAAATTTATCCAAAAAATCACAATGTGTAGATGTGCCAACACAGGGAATTATTTCCTAGGAAACCGTTTCAAAAATAATTTATTTTTATTGTTGCTCAAATTTTATTGCGATCATGACTGTTAGACAACGTTGCCACATATCATTTACCTAAAATTTGTTATTTATCAATAACTTTAATACAAAGAATTTTTTTACTATTTTTACCTTTATATGTAACCACTTTTCTACCACACACCATTGAGTTGGTGCGCCAGTTTTTGAGCACGCTGTATATCTATTGAACCAACCACGGATAGTAAAAGATACAATATATTGCATTTAGGAACACAAATATCGAAAAACAATACAGTTTTTTTTTGTTACACATTTCATTAACATCAATGATATTATCAAGAAAAGACCAATCTGCTTTTTTAAAATTCCAGAAGGCACTCTGAGGACTGGGAGCAGTACTTAAAGAATTATTAATTAGTTTAGGAAATAATTTAATAGATGTAAGAAGTGAAGGGTGCTGGTTGTTTGTTGTGGCGATTATAAAGGCGTTAACTGCCCGCTGTCATAACTCGTGAGGCAAAACGTCGTTAGTTGCAAGCTCACCAAAAAATTCATTAAACTGTGCTCGCGCTAGTGTAAAATTGTTAATTCCGGTAGATTTATGTTTCGAGTTACCGCTCGTCAAGCTTTTTATTGTGTTTCATCCGTCGCGCTTTCCCTAATCGTTTCTACATTTGACTTGTATTAAATTTGCTTTATCTTGATTGATGCGTTATCCCGCAAAGTGATTCGGTTATTGTTTCAGCGAAAGAAAAAGAACATCGAAGCGTCCAGAATTTGCCCTTGTCCATGACTGCGTAAAGCTCAAATTGATTCTTTCACGACACGGCTGACTGGCTTTCGGGCTTTTCCCCCAAGAATTCTGAATTATGTTATAGTTGCTCGCGGTATTGCAGCGTCGTGACGCATCTACTATTAGTGACGTCATCGCCGTCGGGACCGACAAAAGAAGGTCGAAAGATAATTGAATTGGCGCGGAGCGTGCGGGATTGACTGACAGAATTCACACCAAGGAAGCATTACGTTATACTACACTGTAACGAGCTGCTGATTTATTTAAGTTCAGTGACATTCGAAATTGCTTTACACGTGATGACAGCCACTGTCATCCTTCCTTAAGCCTCTTATCACAGCCTCGAACAAAAGAGCGCCGGAGGACGCCTCAAAGCGCCCGGGAAATTGATCGCTGCTTATACCAATAACCGACAAAAATCTAAATAAAATTAGTGAATTTTAACCCGACATATTTTATTTGATACTTTGACGAGTCCTTAAATGACAAACAAGTTTTTACACTTTGAAAATGTCAATGAAATCCCTTTCTGAATCAATTTAATGCATTAACTTTACGAGCTTTTCATAAAATATTGGAGCATTTTATCGCTTTTATTCCTCCAGTTGTGTTATTGCTGACCCTTGGAGTTGTCAATTTTTCGCGATTTTTTTCGGATATAACCGTTCCAGATAAATGAGGTGGAAACTATACCGTCCAATGAAACGTGTCCCGAGATTTGAAATAGTTTTCTGTACAGACAACGGGAGATTTAAGCTTAATAGTGCTCTTTATTGGTCATTTCGCTGCGCTAATTTCATTCGCGAGTGAAGGCGCTGAGCAATCCAAAGTCAAAGGTTTTTCTTTAGTGTTGTAAACCAATTTCGTAGCGGAATTGTTTCTTTTGCAGTAAAAATGATATAATTGTTTCCGGATGAAATAGCGGTGCTTCGAGTGCCTGGCTACAAAGGCAAGTGTGCGACAATTTAATTAATTAACGTTTTGCCTCTAAAATTGACGTATATATGCATATTGTTCGGGTTAAACAATGCGAATGGGTAATAACAGTGGCAGTAAATAATCTCAATTAGGAGAATAATAAAACGTAATCGTTGAGAAGGTTCAAAGATTTGTAACAAAGTGCAAAGCGGAGTATATGGACCCAGTTAATTATAACTTTGCTCTAGTGGTTTGTTGCAACATGTTTAATGAGCATTTAAGAGACGAATATTGTCGACAACAACCTTTGTCGTGAGCAAACAAATGCCGTTAATATGCTTTAAATTACATTCACAATGTTACTTAAAGTCTTGTTTTCAAGTTGCCATCATATTAAACTTTTGAGGGGTTCAGAAGCAATTACTTTAAACTTCCAGGAAAACGTTACTCGAACGCGATTATGGACGACATTAATATTTCCGGGATAGTTGGGAGAGGGCCGAAATTTATTGGAATAGTTTGGATAACAATAAATTAATTTCGGCGCAGCTCACGCACGATCCTTGGAAAAATTCGTTCAGCCGGCCGATAAATTTTTGTCGCCTTGTCGATCGTAAACTTTACATAGAAATATACACCGCGGTGACATTTTCCAATTTATCACTTCATATAGGTTGTGTTTTTTCAGGAGTTTGGCTGAAATTTTCATACTTGGCAGAACACGTCGCCAGACACTGATTTATTAGAACCGACACGAAATTGAACACGCGCAACCTTTCTAATCGGCCTAAAGGTCACTCCCCGGTTTATGAAAACTCCCCCGGTGGTGAATTTCTTGCATAAAACTTTTTATGGTGGCACAAAACAAATTTTAATAAAAGACGGTTCCCCAGCAGCCGCAATAATAATATAAAATATCCCCGAGGTCTTTGTCGCAAACTTCCAGGACGAAGGGCTCGGATGTATACCGTGCTTGATTAATATACTGCCCCTTCGTTCCGGAAATCCAACGGGCCAGATGTCCGTGCGATTTATGCGATCCCCGGAGCGATCCAGTCCCGGAGTCAAGATTTTCGGCCGCGGCGTAATCGCCTAATCCCAAATTAATTACAATAAACTAACCCTGTCTACCCACTTATTTATCCAACTAATAGCGCGGCATCAGTCCAAGGACGCAAAAATGTCCTTTGCTTTTAATCGCCAAATTACCGGAACCGCCGGAGCTTTCATTATCGCTAATGCAAACTCGCCGATGCACTAAAATTCAATGATAATAAAACTGGGATTTAACAGTAAACGCAATTTCGGACCATTTTGCCATCGTGATTTTATTACCGAACGTATGATACAAACACTGCGATTTTTTCAAGTGTGTCTAACATCCTATATTGGCGATCCCTTTGTCACTCCCGTCGCAAAATTTATACAAGTCTCAATGTTCTGTCGCTCATATATCGCCAAGATCATTTGATTAAATTCGGGATATCATAATATGAAACGCTCCCGGAAATTTTTTCATAACAGACTGTCAGTTAAAAAAGATTCACATGTTCAGAGCGAGATCTTGCGAAAATTTTTGCCTGAAATTCGAATTTTTGCAGAATCACAAGTCCTGGGAATTATGAGCATTCCTGTTGAAAAGTTTCATGCATATTCATGGCTTTTTAATTAATATTAAAAATATTCTAATTATTTTTGATGCTTCGCGCTCTGATAAAAAAGTTCAAATGTTGCTTCGGCCTGTTTTTCATTTTTTTAACTTTGGGGACTAATTTCTAAATTTCGTAATTAAATATCTCGGAAACTTGGAGCGAAATACACAGTAAAAATTCTAAACAATTAATTGGAAGACCTTCAGAGGATTCAAAAAGAATAATAACGTCTACAAACTAATTCGACATGCACTCTAAGGTCGTCTATTTACACAAAATAAAAACACCAATATTTTTATTTATTAAAATCTGAAATTTGATTTTATTATGACAAAATGGAAACTTCAAAGCGGTTCAAAGTTGGAGAAAGCTCAATTTGTGATCCAGTAGTAAATATTTGTTACGTAAAAAGAAAATATTATTTTTTATAAATCCACTTGAAAAAACTGCAATCGGACAAAAAATAAAACATACAAAGCACTATGATTTTTTATGCTTTGTTTGATCGAAAAGAGTGGAAAAATGTTATTTATCGGCATGTAAACAGTATAGAAATAGAAAATTATTTTTAAAAATTGAAAGTTAATTATTGTGTCTGCCTGTCATGAAATTGTTTTTTGTTAATTGATGCCGTAATCATGGAAGGGTTTTAATAACGGTAAAAGCAGATTTTTCACGTTGAAAAGTTCGTGTTTTGCAACATCCGAGAGAAGCTTCTGGTATTGTAAACAGTTTTTATTCTTTTGTATTTCTTGTGCATATTTACATGCAATCTATTGTGTATCTCCGGCAAAATTCCTGTTCAAGTTTTCGAGTTTCGAATATCGCGGAAACAAAGTCTTCGACTGTTAAACCCGTCATCGTCATTTCGAGCTAAAACAGGCATTCTTGCCGGGAGAATCTTTGATGTTTTTGGGTTGACTAAAGGTGGAGAAGATTATAAACGGCTCCTGAAAGGATCAAAGGTAAAAGTACACAATGTTCGTCTGCGCCTTACAATACCGTTCCGAGTTTGTTTCGCTTTTAGAAGAATTCTTCTCCTCAAATAGACATGATTATTACACTTCGTTATCCCGTGCTTAACAAAACCCGTCTTTTGGGGAGGAATATCGTTATTAACCGGTCGCCACAATGCCAGCAGGGTGAATAATTTAAGCGCGGATTAATGAGAGATCGGACAAGTGTAACCGGGGACATTACCTCCGAGCTTTTTAATTTCGGTATCGACTATTTATTTTTCGGCCATCGCTGGCTACAACTCGTAAATTTTCCTGCAGCATGCCATTGAATTCGGACCGAATTCAACACAACACACATTTAATTTTCTGCTATAAATTTCGGGCTAAATAGAGAACAGCCGCGCGATGCGGCTGTAATTCTTCCGGGACACGACACCGTCCGATTTTGCGAATTTACACTTGCGGACACTTGGACTTAATCAAAATAATATTATCAATCAATTCAAAAATAAAACGCCTCTCTTGGATTAATCTAAATATCCAAGATGTGGGCTGGAAATTGTGGATGTAATGGTGTTAACGCGTTAAAGCTTTTATTACATAAAACCGCAGTAATGATTAGACAAGACGGAGTTATAATTTCACGTAATGGGAGGGAAAGGTTCAGGAAAATTTTAACGCGTCTCTTCTGCTTACACCGTTAGAAACCTCGTGAATGGCACAAAGTTCACGCACTTTGCAAATTAATTATTTAACATCCGGAATTGCTCTTTGCTTAATTGGCGTTACAGTGAGGACATTGCTTCCCACGTTTTAACAAACATATTATAAAAACGTTTGTATATTTTTTCTAGAATTTTTGGGTCGAATAATGAAAGTGTAAACATTGTAAATTACTAGGCAGCAACTTACCTAAGAACTAGACTGGAATTAAATAAATGGATAAATAACTGTGCCAGGATAATGATAGATACCTGGAGTCCCTCAAATTTCGTAGTTAATAATTAATTATCTTCTCCAGACTCAACGTCAAGCACGTCGTGTCTAAACTTGAGCCCTGAATGAAATGAAAAATTTGTGTTCGGCTTTAATAATATTGAAATTAATTCGTGTGAATCCTCCTAAATCAAATTTCTTTGCACTTTCCTCGCCATTTAGCAGCGCCGTCATTTTCAAGCCTCGCCGTTAAGTTTTTGCATAGGTGCATTTGGCTCACGGGCGTAAAAAATCCGTTTTCCGTCGAGGGTTGCGACGTAAGAGATCGTGAAATAGATTTTAGGATGCAATTTGAAATTGGATTTTCTCATTGCATCGCTTGGGCCGATACGTCGTGTTGGCAATTTTACTGGCGGATGAGCTTTGTCCAATCAGGATGCGTCGTACCGGAAGTGACTAGGTGACATTCCTATATCACAACCAAACGAATTTTTTCCTACGGATAATTTCGAACGACTCCTTGGCAAGTCATTAACTCTCCCTAGCTAATTTCATTGGACGCCCTCGCTCAATCTTCTGCAAAAACAAGGCGGAAGAAGTCGGAAAAATATTCACGGACGATGCCAAATTTTATTTGCTGTTCCGTCCATTAGGGCTTATTCAAATTACGTGCAGATTTAATTAACTGCGATTTTCCGAGTCGGGCTAAAAAATGTGGGTTGCCTGTTTGGCCTTATCGCGCTTTCCATCATGAATATGATTAGGCACATCTCAATTTTGAATATAGTATGAGCCCTCCTCCTTTCTTTCCTCCGTCTTCATCTTCAATAAATTCCTGTCACCCCAATATGCTTTACAAAATTAAACTTGTTGATCCCACTTTTCCTGCTAGCTCCAACTTGCCCCAATTTAAAAAGAAATTGTCTGGGCATTCTGTTGCTTCCCGCCTTTGCAGGTTTAATAATTTCCCATCACGCGCCCATTTTGTTTATTCTAATTAAACCGCCGACGTTTGCGGTCTTTTTATTGCCCAAATTTCGTCTGCGGACTCCCTGCGTGAAATCGAAGATCCGCTCGCCTTCGCTGGTTATAATTCGTAATCACTGTCAAATTAAATGAGTTGTTAATCGTGGGTTGTGGGGCAATTTTGCGAGGGCTCATGAAAGATGGCCTTAATTGCTGATAGTGGCTGCTCTACAGGCTATTAGAAGATATTATGTTGACTCACACATAATAGAGAATCAGCACCCAATTCTAAAGTGTTGGTTTTGGTGTAGAATGGCCCGGTTGATTTATGTCGCCTCTCCTGTGTGTAATCCTGCAAATTGCCGTGTTTCCAAACTTGCCCGGACCGGAGCATTCGCACCAACTTCATCAACTTTACGTAAAAACAAACCAAATACCACCGCAAACAAATAAACACCCGACTGGCGATAAATCTGATTATTCCTGAGCACTGCTGAGAAGAACGTCGCAGGAATGAATATCTTCGGCTGTCGTAAACATCCCTGCTGCTGATGCAAGATGCTGATACTAAACATTTTATTAGACATAAAGTAAACCGTGGGGCACGGGTCAATTTCAATTCTTGCGCTTTTATTACTGGGTGCCGGTTTTATTTTAATTTAAGCGAAAGGTAGGTGTACTGATTAGTATAAACACACCATCGGGACGATTTTTAATTCCGCTTTACGGGATGTGTCGTAAATAATCGGATAACCTTATATTTCAGCTTCTCATTAATTGAGGATTATTGTAAGTTGCGCGAATGATATTTACATTACTAATGCAAATAGATTAATCCATACAAATAACGCTGACACACTCGAAAAAGCTGAAACTCTAACGCGAATGACAGTACTACAAAATGGATTCATGCAGCTGAAGCGTGAATTAACAATACGATTTTATCGAATTTATGAATTATTTAAAAAGCAGATTTATTATTATTCTAATTTATTAATGTAAAATAGTTATAAATTTGTTACCTCTTTATATCGAATATAATATGCAAAAATGCGGGCCGAGTTATTAATGTGTGTACCGAAATAGCCCAACTACAAAATAAATTAACATTATCTTTCAATCATATTTAATAAATACCGGACTGCATGTAACCACTGATATTTTGCAACAATCTTTTTAAAACTTCCTGTTTTGCAGATTTTTAAGAACCTTCTAGAGTTCTTAAAAGTGCAAGAAAGCGCCTATAGGTCCGATTAACAAAATGATTTTTGAGTTTTTCGCTAAAAGTTGTGTTTTATTTTAGGACTGTACTCAAGTATGGTAGTTACGCCACTTGCGTTTATTGAGCAAATTACACAGGTATGTTTTATTCTTATCGATTAGCAATAATAACGTACTAATAAACAACAATTATGAAGGAGATAACTAGAGCCAACATTACAGGAACAGCACAGCCCATTATAAGTAAAATTGTATCTTATTAGAAATAAACTCAATAAAATTACACAGTTGGGAAGGCGCGTTGGTAATTTTGGTTTGTCGACGAAAAAACCGATGTCATCAAAGTATGAAATTACAACAATAGCGAAGACGGAAAGAAAACATCAATTATGAATGAAGGATAATTAGATCAGTGGGAACAATCGAATCGAATCTAATGGTCGCCAAGTATGGGAATTTGTCGCAAATTAGTGCACAGGCCATAAATGGCGGAATTGTGTTCAATATCTCAAACTACAACTTGCACAATTCGGAATTGAATGACAATGAAAGGAATTAAGGGGAATTCGGTTCCAGTCGCGAAATTGGCCGTAAAGAGTTTTATTGGTTTTCACATATTCATAACACGTGTTATTAAAATAGGTGATAGATGCGAATACGGGAGTGGGTTGTAATTTATATGAATAATCTATACCCGCCATTTCCTATAACATTACACGAATTTATATCCAAATGTATTTGAAATATTTGAATATAAATAGGGAATTATCGATTCAAGCCCCAAAGCTCGCGTCTAATTATTATTATCCAACTGCAACAAGATTTTTCCCGGTCTAGGTTCGCCCCTAAAAACGCGTCTAACTCAATTACGGAGTTTCCATTGCAGTCAATTAACACGCTGGTATTTTCGTAATTGGATTGAAGGACGTCATATTTCAAAGTCTCTAATTCGAGGATGTCGTAATTAACGTGACTGAGATGTCGTCGGTTCGTCTTCAAGCGACGACAAGACACCCGGTATAACCTTTCGCCATACCCACCACCACAGGGTGACACCCAACCTCAAACTATTCAAATTGGGCCAATTCCGGGGCAAAAAGCTCCACAAGGCTCAGATTTCAGGGGAGCGCTCCCATATATTTGTGTGAGTGTCTGGAAACACATGTTTCTGACCATTTGGGGCTGGGGAAGTATTTATCATTCCAGAACTTAAGTATTTAAGCGCCGTTGAAAGATGAGCCAGCGTCTGGGCTGTAAAGCCCGAGCTTATTCGGAATTAAAACCTAATGTCGCAATTAACAGTTGCTGATTCGAATCAATTTCGATGGAACCGTTCAAACTTAGTAAGCCGCAATCAATCTTAATATCACTATTGATAATGCTGGTAATTGTGAAGCCGATGTTTCATTGGACGATTGATTTCGAATTTATAGGCGGTGGGATTGTTTCGAATAATTAAAAGCGATACCGATCGCAAATTCGCTCGGCGATGGAGAACTGTTTGTTTAGACAACTCGATTTCACCACCAACTACTAGACAAACTCCTCCGAATCAATTGCAATTCATTTTCCAAAAATTTCTGTTTTTACAACGCTCGTGTTGTTTGTAAAACACCATTTAAGGTGCGATAGTTACGTTGTCAGCTGCAGACAAAGCTCTCTGTTCCTGCTAATTATTTTGATACCATCTAACTAAACGTTAATCCGAATTTTAAAAATCCATTTTGATTATAATAATCTTGTTGAACAAGATAGCATCTTCAGCACAAAAGCTTTTGTAAACTTTGTTCAATTACTGTGTACCTAACTTTGTTGCAGTATTCAGTGTGCACGTGAAATTAAGCGATCCACATCATTGCACATTTTTCGACTCGCAAATTTTAGTTAAAAAAATGCGCCCTCGGTGTAAATCTTTATTAAGTTTTGCATAATTTTTATACATTTTCACTTTCTAAGTATGAAACGGTCGGTCTCCATCTGTGAAGGACTGGGGAGTGATATTTTGGTCTAGGTGTTTTCTGACACACCATTTTCGCGTTTTTTAGGTCTATTGTTATTTTATTATTTAGTTTGTCTCAGGGCAGTTGTTTTTTGTGCACCAAAGAGCGTGAACACTGTAAAAAATTAATTAAACTTCTCCCTGTATTAGCATATAAAGTGAGCGATTTGCTTTTACAATTAAAATGCATAATTGAAAGTAATAAATTCTGTTTGTTGTTTGAAATAATGTCGTTTGTCAATAAACGTTTAATTGAATTTCCATATATACTCAACCTGGCTGTCAATTCCACAATGACCGCACCGCCTATTAAAAATATATCCGTTACCTAAAAGTTATCGAACGATCCCTAGACTGTTAATTACACAAAAATGGAACAATAATCGGCAGGAAGCTTTCGGATTGACGCACGTCCGATCGAACAAACCGCTTCGACATGACACGTCTTTGTGTAAAAGCGGATATATTATAAACAGTTTAGTCGACTTTCATAACTCACAGCTGGAATTGGCTTTGCACCACCTTTTGAAAGGTGAGCCGTAATTTATCAGGAGAAAAGCGTCTACTGGAGAAAGAACAGGAAATGTGCGCAACATTACGCTCAAAAAGATAATCCAAACGACTTCGGGACGAGATGACCAAAAAAGCGCATCGATTTTATAATCAGGGTGACAAGAGGAAATGCTATTCTATACAAACTTATTCCTAGCGTGATTTATGCCCGGAATTGGTTTGCTCGCACTCGAATTTATCCGTCTGATAAGGTCTTGACAATTTTCGGCGGTCAAGATATTGAATTTTTGCTTCTCGAAAACAAAACTATGAAAAGGCGTTTTACTTCACTTTCACAGCTATTTATTTATTAGATTTCCAAGCTTCAGGGAACGCTCAACTTGTCAATCAAACACTTTTTCCTATCAACGGTTAATAGTCATATTAACTTCGAGTAAACACATAATTGAGCGCTTGCACACATTTTGGTCTTTTAACAACTGGCTTAAGCGTGTAATTAAATAATTTTCCCACAAGCTACTTCCGCCTGTTTAAGAATTGCAGGAATTCGATCCTTGTCGGTGTTAATTCTGGGATTTATTTTATGCAGCAGTTCCAGTGTTAAAATTTCAATTAGATTACCCGATCCCGATTATAAATAATCGCAGGCTTCGGTCTAATTTCGCAATTAAAATGTTTATAGCGCATCCAGGTAATCCCCAATTAAAATTCGCAACCGTCGAATTAATTGAATTAGCCGTTATAATAATCACTTTCGTTTCGGTCATCGGCGGCATTTCCGGGCCCGGAATTAATTAAGTTTGATTCGTTTTCGGTCGATTAGGCGTGATCAAGTTGTAGCATTCGAATTGAGCATTTTCTTTCGTTCGTTTGATGTTTATGGGTGGCACGGCACCTTTCAAAGGTTATTGTTATTTACTCGGCTTCACGCACCGGAAACCCGGACTCTGACGTATCGACCGGAGTCTCCTCTTCGCTTTCCTGCCGAGACAATTTGTTATACGTGCCTTATCGATACGGCCTACATATACTTAGTTTCGGGCTAACCGGCAACGGAACGCCAATCGGACATTATTTACTGGGAGAACGCTTTCAGTTCCTGCCATTTTTCTTCGCGAAAAACGCCGCAGGAAAATCCGATACCTAAGAAAGAATACAGACGCAACCACATAAGTTCTCTCATCCCGGGCTGGATTATAATATACAGCCTGTACACGCACTGCCTGTTGATTCCAACACCCGCAAGTTGGGCAGGGCTGCCACCCCGGTCTGTGACACTCTAATAACCAGACACTTGGATTTTAGGAAACTTTCCTAACACGCTTTTCTCAAAATTCACTAAATTTGTTTTAAACATACCAACTTTTTTTAGCTTTTCACTCTCTTAGTGTATTGTTTTTTTTTATTTCAATTTATTAGTGTTGCTCTGTTCCAGTTCTATACTTTTTCAGTCGCTTAGTTCTTCAGAATTTCAGTCTTAATATTTTTTTGTTTTTCGACAAACTTGTTATTTTTTTGTGTTCTCAAGTTTCCAGTCTTTCAATCTCATAGTTTTTTTATTTTATATATTTCATATTTATTTTCCAAATTCAGTTTTCAATTTTTTATGTTCTTACTTTGCAGATCTACAGAATTTTTGAATTTTACAATTTTTTTAATTTTTTTGTTCACCCGTGAGAATCTGTCTGTTATTGAAATTAAGCAAATAAGAGCAGGAAAACTAAAACCGTTTGTGGATAATTGTGAGGGGCGCTGTAAACTTTTGATTTGTCCTTTGTCGGCTTAAATATGCGAATTAGTGAGAAATTTCATTTCCCGGAGCAATTTGAATGTGCGAAAGCTCGGTGCAAAACATTTAGCCGAATAATGAATGTCCTGGAACATGTGACAGGCCGGCAAGTGGCAGCAGATGTCGCTACCGGAATCCTGAGATATTCCAGCGTCGGAATGCGCCGGATACCAGAGGAAGCTCCGGATACCGGAGACGCCCCACGTCCCTGAAAGCCGAGATAACTGGCGTCGTTTTGTGATGCGAAATCAAAAACGTCACACTTTTCAATTAGACCGGACCCGAGAAAAATATTATATAAATTTCCCGTCATCCCAATCCGATTACGAACCCGAATTATTTCTCTCCCACCGGAATTAAACCGCAGGAAATGAAACGCTCCTGCAAGTACAGGAAATGACCTCAAAACTCGCTGTTTCAACCTTTATCACTTTGTCTTCCATTTTTACACGATAGATTTTGCTCCGGCGCTGCTGCTTTTTTATGTTTCGACTTAATTAATGGTTGCGCCCGGAGGAAATTCGCAACAGTTCTCAAAGCGGCTAATCCCACAAAGGTGAAGTTAAAATTTTCAAGTTTTGGGAGAGGAGTTTAAGTTAACCCGTAACAAGTGACGTGGAGTTGCAAACTTTTACAAATTGATTTTTAGATTCAGAAATGTTTGGCTAAGGCTTAAATAACTCAAAATGTGATATGGGAGTGAAACCGGGAAATGCGTCGCCATGCTGGCGAAGTGTAAATCTAAAAAAGTCGAGCGTCGAGACGCCTTCATATAACCCGACTTGGGGTGAATGCGGTTGTCTGCGATGCTTACGTCAATCTACTCTGAGCTTTATGCTTTTTGCCCGGAGCTGTAATGTTATTACGTTTTTTGTGCATCCCACTCGGAATATATGCGTGACTATCACCGGAATTGCATAAAACTGTTCCACTGCGATTAATAAGAACGACTAACATTTTGCATTTTGTAAAAGGCCCCATTTAGTAAAATTTCTCATTAGATAAATTTAATTGAAAACAAACAGGTATCAACCGTGATAGCACCCATATGCGTAAATATGTAAATTACACCCTGTTTGTCTTCAATATTAATAATATAGGATTGATGTCTAGCAAATGGCACAAATGCTCTGTGTGAACGTAGAATATTACTGGTTAAATCAGTCTTTAGACCACATTTTTGGCGAAAATCTAGCGAAATAGTCAGTACGCCTGCACTAATTTGATTTGCGTTTGTAACGGTGCCTAAAGTGTCTAACAAAACTTTTGATTCAATTACTTATTTTACACTTCATTCTCACTATCAGTGAGGAAAAGTTTGGGACATGAAGTAACAAAACGTAATACATTCCAGCAGTCTCCGTTTTTTCCCCGCCATTATTAATACCAACTTGGTCCGCTATTGTCTTTGACCTAATTAATTCGCTGACGTTGATGTGGGTAATGTGTGTTATTTGTCTTGAGCAAACAGCGTAATGTTATTATATTATCACACACGCAATATTTCCTGATAAGGAGTTAACCCTTTTCAGCATTTCGAGCATTGAGCGCGCGATCTTGCGAAACTTGAAAGGATCTGAACTGAAATTTCCAGGTTGCTACCCTCCTGTTTATGTTTACATTTTCTCCGATAAGTAAGTCTCGCAATGTGGATGATTAGCGACGACGAACTTGCATTCTTATCTCAAGAATTTCCATTAATGCATGTACCGCAAAGTTAAAAGAGCCGTTACGACTTCGATATTACTTTATAAAGTTGTTACGAGCGCAATATGCATTTCGACTTCTACGTGCTTTGCCATTGACTTCGACTAACTATCACGTGTAGTGAAACTACAACTAGCGTTTTTATTAGATTACTTCCCCAAACAAAGTGTTCAAGGAACAATATTTAAATACTCGACGCATGAATATCTAATTAAGTGCTTAATTTGTCGTATTTATCTTCACTCATTATTTGCATTTAATAAAAGCCCAATTGTCACACTGAAGGAATATTTTCTGTCAACATTGTTATCGAACCTAAATTAGCTTAAGCAAACCCAAATTTGTCAATAAAAATTTCGCCAACATGTTGGACTTGACCAGCTTTTGTGCACATGGCGCAGCTTTCAGAGATTCAGCATTAAAATGTGGGTCATTTTTCCCGCTGAATTTTGGATATTAATGTTTGTTTCAAGTGTTATTAATTTTGTGTTGATCCGAAAGTCCTGATTGATTGCTTATCGTATTAGAACGTGTTTAAACAATGGAACAATAGAACAATGTCTGTAAAACAAATAGTAATGGCATAACGGAACAAGTTCATAAGCGATTATTTGTCTTTCACTTATCAACTTTTCTTCAAGACAAACACTTTATTTTTAATCGTGTTGTCCGTAAGACATGAGTAGTTTCAACTCCTGTTTTTTAAACTGAGAACACACAGTCATTATTTGTGTTTAGATATTCAAATATGAGCCTCCAAACCGTAATTTATTTTTATGAAAAACGCTGATATGCCCACTTTTGCAATTTTAAATCACAAAAGTAAAGTATTTTTTAATTTATTCAATGTAAATAAAACAAGCGAAAAACATGAGTTAAATTTCCAGGTCCAAGAGATTTGTTTCGCGAAAATAAAAAATTTCAAGTGTTGTCTGCAATCTCCTCTTTGGACAAATTCGTAATTATGGGAGTAGTAAAAAATTCGAGCTTGCAATTTCAAGTCACGTTCAGGTATAACTCCTGAATTATTTCATTTTTGCAGGATAAAAAGCGGCATCGTTTTGGGATATGTGTGTCGCAGCGACAGTAAACATTTTAAGGTGCTTTGGACGAAGTAAATGTATGATAAAATTAGTTTTTAAAACTTTGACGTTCTACATATGCTCCGTCGTTATTGTGAGGTTCGTGTTTGTGCGTAGGGCCTTCAGCGAGACATAATTTTTGGAGCATGTCATTCGCCGATGTATATATTTTTGTGTACCGAAAGCGTGTAATTGTGGGCGCCTGGGGCAGAAACCCCGTTCGTGAGCGATGGTATAAATATAGATAGAGATCTCCAAGCAGGTAATTCAATTCCTGTAGTAAAAAATAAGTGGCTTAATCAATGGGACTGAAGGTGCACCTGCCACACACGCACCTGCCCGCAGCCATCCCAGGCTGGCAATTCCCTTAATCCTAAGACAAGAGATAAGCACTCGCTATAGTGCCGAGTAATCGAGTTAAATCCCAATGTTAACAACTTGCCAGAGGGAAAAAGTCTATTTTGTTCCTTTATAACGGCGAAAAATTGCGGTGACACGTTAAAAGCCGAAGCATGTAGCTGGGAACTGCTTCCCGAAAAAACGACCCACTCAATCGCCTGAAATAATCCCTCCAAGTCTTCATTTGAATTTAGGCGAAATATGGGGCGAAGTTATCGCAATAAACAGTCCATGGCGGCTTGCGAGATAAGACCGGCCGGCTTTACCTGCACTGCATGCGGAGCTCGTCTGCATGCTAATATTTTTAACGAACAAGTAATTAAAGCTATGGCTGTGACAATTAACTGGAATTAGTAATTACTCGTCTATCTGGCAGCGTGATTAACCCAAAACCCGATTATTGTTCCAAACCGTATTAATAACGTTACTTGATGCACATTCTGCATCACTAATAAACTGCTGAATTGAGTTGAATCCGCGCTGACGAACGGGCATAGACGGATGCCTGCCATTACCACATTTGCCGCATTTTAACCATTTATGCTAATTATTTTCGAATCATCAAAGCGGCCGCTTCTTTCGGAAAAATTCAATAAAGGTTGGCACTCCCTAATTATCTGGAACACCCCTGGCGCCCGATGTGGTACGACCTCCACTTTGCTTTTCTTGAATTACGTCCAAAATGCACATAAATGGCTTCGGCAGATGACATATAATTAATATAATGAAATGGTCCCAACTATTTCCTAGAAAGGAACCCATCATTAGGTAAGTTTCTCCCTCAGGCGCCCGACCTGTTCCACCCTAATAGGTATGCATCTCTGGTATTTATGGTGGTAAAAAAGCTTTGTCACGATGACGGAGACTTTATAATTGCAGCCAGCGATGATTAAATTTTATTTCAAACGAGGCTGCCTAGTTATTAGCTCCGTTAGCCATTGTTTTATTCTTAGCGTAATTAAGCTCATGTGAGTGGAGCTTTACATTCTTTGTAAAACTGAATAACTGATATTCTAGTTGTTTGGACTAGTAGAGCAACATTTTTGAAGTCAGGCCGTTCATTTTTGTCCATTTCATTGATCTGAGAGGTCGAGTTGGGGACTTGGGACCCTTTGTAAGTGCGGTACTTGACCCAGAGGCATCGATGAGGCAATTGTTTGGACGAATCCGGGTGTTTTATGTGCAAGTTCGCTCCGGTTGTTGCACAATTACTCTCCTTTGTCTAAGTTAGCAATGACAGTTTAACAGACTCGGTACAAGAGGAAACCGTTAAAGTAATCAAATAGTAATGAACGGACTCACAAACAGCAACAAATTTCGCCCAATGCGAATGACGGGCAGAAGGAAGTTTGCGGTTGCGAGCACAAGTTTGGCCGAGAGCTGCACTTGACGAAATCCGCGTTATTTTCCGGACACGTAGATGCATTCCGGGTGATCCGGAGCAGCCGTAATCTTAATTTATGCAAGGCAAACACCGGAAATTCTTCAGCTACATACTCACGAACGGTGTGATAAGTGGTAAGCTCTGCGAATACTTTGGTAGCGCACCAGCCATGATAATATATCGCTCACTGTGCTACAGGAAATTTGCATTTTTATGCTCTCGCAAGACTCAGCTAAAAATGCATTTTTCCTAAATTATTTCGCAAAGATTAGCTCAAGGATTTACTAGCGCCGGCATCGAGGGCGTAATTTCCACTCAAAAATTAAGATAGTTTTGGGGACACGCAGACAATTCTCATGGCATTTAGCAGATTTTGGATAAATTATTCCGGCTTCGTTACTAACTTCTCGACTTCTAAAACAATGATTTTGATTGCTTCTGAATTCCCCTGAGACGTGTAAAAAGCTGGGAGCTATTCTCGTCATGGAACAAAAACGACAACTTCGTCTATGTAAACTTGTGTTAGGGTTGCCGTGCAATAATAATTAGTCGGCTCTTCAAGCGGCAAGGGGGAAGCGCCGGGGGTGGGTTTTTGAATGATTGGAGTACTTTCTTATTGAAAGTTGGAATAATAAAGCAAGTCCGTGACCATAAATTTCGCCCAAGCCTTTTATATTGATTCCGGTCTTCGGCCCTAATAAAATTCAAACTTTATGAACTTTATTATAAATTTTTAAAATTTTCTCCTGTCAAACTTTAAATTATGGCCATACTTTGATAATATATGGCTGCACCCTACAGAGAAATGCATTAAAAGCGTGAAGGTGTATATTGCCGCACACGGGAGTTCCGCATTTAAATACAAACTTTAAATGAAGATATATGCCTTGGTCAAGTCTTTGCTACTTTGCGGCATTAATCATATTTAAACGCGCCACTCCGGAGAAACCCAAATGAATATTTATCTGCGACTTTGAAACAAATTCCGCTTTTATTCCGCTTTCAATCACGGCGAAATCCCCGAGCCAACATTTAGTGTCGGAGCCATCAATAAAATAATCAAAATCGCGGCCACATATTGAGCTGAAACATAAGTTAGTGAGATGGATCTGCAACAGATCCCGTCATCAATCTTGGCGACTTGCAGAAAGCAAAAAGTTTAATCTTAAGCCGTACTCGAAAAAAATGATATCGTCATACTTGTCGGGAAAAAATTGCCCCAATTTATCCCGCGTCTTAACGCCGAATCGAAAGCTCCCCATAAAATTACTTCAAATTTATTTTGCGATAACGAAGAGTTATTCAAATTGCGCGATTCTTCCTTACGCAACGTTTACCCAATCATAATTTGCACAGCGGCTGTGTTTATTAGCTATTGTTCTCGAATAATATTTATTGTGTATTTAAGAGGTGCCATCTCTTTAAACATCGAGACTTTGCGTTTTCCGGGGGGCTTTTGACCAGACTTCCGCCAAACTTCGCCCCAAGAAATTTCATTTCATATCGCAATGGCAAGAATGAATGAGCTCATTACGACTTTTACTTAAATAACGGAAAAACCCAAATTGATTTAAAGACAGATTCTGACGATCCGTTTTTCTCACAAACGAGATTGAAACTTACACTACTTGTTACTCTTTGTTGTCAGATTTAAGACATTTTCAAGGTAAGAGGTTTGTAACGACCCGCGAAGTAGTGGAAAATAAACCGGCGCCTCAAGAAAGTGCTCTCAGACTGAAGTGAATTTTTCTTACATGAAAGTAATTTTATTTTGTTGGGAACTAGTAAAACTTGCGAATGATAGCTCGCACAAACAGTTGGAATATGAAATAACTTGTCAAAACGAAATTGCTACATTGTTGTCTCAGACTACACTTCGTTTTAATAGAAACTTTCTAACATTTTCCTAATACCTATATTTCTCCCATTTACGTTATACGTTTTTTTTTTAAAGTATTCTTAGAATGAATCATCTTTAGTCTGGAGATTGATTCAAACATAGATTGTTTCGGATTTGCTTCAGCTTCGCGGTGTAAACCGACATTCCTCAAATAGCTGTTGAATTAGTAACTAAAGGTTTTGAATCAAACCAAAAGAGTATAAAATAATACTGAAGGTGCTTACTAAACAGGACCGGTCAAGTTTGATCTTATGTGAGATAAATAACTTTTAAGGAAAATTTAAGGAAGAGCGATAAATGTATTATTTATTTTTTACAATTGCTTGTTTTTTGTTTTCTAATTAGTGTTTAACAGAAATTCTAATGTGTTTACACGACAGCGAAATTTGTAGTCAACGGTGTTCTAAAAATGTTTCAGGAATCACAACAAACTAAATTAAACGAGAACATCGTTATTTTTTAACAACGTGCTTAGCATTAAAACTTGTCTTTTTAACGAAGTGCCTACGCAATAGAAATTTATTTTTTCAGCAAACTAGAAATTAAGTCGGTATTGAACAGCGAAGTTTTTCACTTTACTGTGTTTTTTTTGTCAGTTGCTTGTATAGAGAAAAATCAATTTAAATTGTCTTCAGTTGTTATCGGAAAGATAAATATAAACAGAACATATGCGGTTTATGCATGCAGTGGCCGTTTGTAGTGGCATTCTGCAAGCCCCGTTTTTGTCGTAGTTTTGAAAGTTTCGTGCAAACAGGAGCATGTCCATCGCGCCGCCTCTGTCTTGAGTTATCTTCTTACTTATGCATGAGCAAACGCCGTATGCATAAGCGTCGCAATTAGAACACTGCGGCCCAAGTTTCGCAACAGTGCTTGCCTTGTTACCCCGTTTCAAACAAGCGTCCAGTCCTAATTTAGCTGGGTATACTCATCCAAGCAAACAATGTACCTAGGCACTACGTCGTGACGACACACACCGCTTTAATTATATGTGACTTTCCATAATCGAGTTAGGCGAACTTTCAGGTGCTGTCGATAATTCAACTTGTTGTTTAATTCACTTTTGGGATAGTTTCGGGAGCGAGTTGACATTCTTTCGGTTATAATTAACCGAGGCGGCGAAAGCCTCACCCACGTCTTCAAGACTAACGTGGAGTGGCTAAATTGTATTGTAGTCCGGAATTAATGACGTAATCTGTTTTGCCCGCTGCAATTTATTTCCGACTTCAGCTATGACATTTTGGTCTACCTTGGTATTTCCGCGTCGAGGACGCCTATTTCAGAGCGGACAATAACAATGTTATCGACGTCGGTAATAACGTTACGCTTGCGGAACTTAACTACGAAGATTGTGCACTTTTACACAAAGATCGATGCACTTGCACCGATTCGTTAATAAAAAGTTGAGGGATTGTTTTGGGCAAAGAGGAAGCAATTCGGCGCTCGGCTCTGGAGAGCCAAAGAGGAAATCTGCATACATCCGTGCTCTAATTTGCAGAAAGTGCACACAATGTGACACAGTCTGGCCAAATCGAGCAGGACTGCACACAACGCCACGTTAACCGTGCTAATTTCTAGCCAAGAAAAGCTCTTACACCATAAAAGTAAATTGAAGCTCACACAGTATGCGACTACTAGCTGAAATCTGGAAAGCCGTAATCCGAAAGAGATTTTAATTTGGGAAACTCGCCGTGAAAAGATAATAAAATCTACTTACACAGCTATAGCGCGAGCATCGTAAAATAAGTACGTCATAACAGAACGACAATCTCTATTTCGGAGATAATTACACGAAATAAGTTGGATTATGGTAAAAGCATCGTTAATCAAAATCTGCCTGATGCGCCGAAAAACGCACGAATTTTCAAAGTGGCTTTGGGGCGGCCCTTGAAGTTTCATTAATTATTTGCGGGATGAAAGATATCATTTCCCTTGAATCTTTTGTTGCTTTCCGAAGCATGATGACACAATAAACTTTTGTTGGGCTAAGACAATACGGACGGAATTGAAGAACACAAAGAATTTCGGTGGAGGGAAAGTGGCTCTGCCTTCGATAAAATATTTGGTTGGGTCAAAAAACTTATTTACTTATGTTGTTGGCAAGAAACGCGCTCTATACTTCCGGATTTCCGCAAAAATACACAGCCACCAATTACAACAAGCTTTCTTTAGAATAATAATAATAAATAACAATATTTTTTTCATTTCAAAATATAACTATTTCTGAACTTTTTGTCCATTAATTAATACAAGAATTTTTCGTTAGGTACAAACAAGACATGTACAATTGTTGGTTTTTCACTTTTAACAAAAATTCCTACACATGCTTGTTATGTGAATTTACTGGTTTTGCTCGGAACGAAATTTTTGTGTAGTAAAATTACAAATCGTAAAAAATAACGCCAACTAGCCATCGTAAAACTGACAGTTTTCTCAACGTTTACAATGATTTTACATTTTTATGCCTCACACAAATTGCTATCTCATTACCACTCGTATTTCAGGTATAAATGCAATAAAAAATAATGCCAATTAATAAGCTAGAATCTTAATTCAAATGGCACGTCAGGATAATTTATGAAAGCAGTTGAAATCTTGTCGTGAAACGTTGGCAGAAGCTATATAATATCTCGAGACTATTCAGGCTTTATTAAGGATAATGAATTAATAGTTCCTGTCGTCGATATTAATAATAAGAATGTGGAAATGCCATTTGCACTCTCGTAAGTTTTTAGCTGATTGCATTAGTGTTGGTATTTTAACGCGAAACTAAAACTATACTAATGTAGTTTGCGTGTCCAAATTACGTTCTTATTACCCACCCCCATCAAAGCTCGTTTAAGCAAATGCAAATCGCAGCTCTTGTTCGAACAAGCAATTAGATCTCAAAAATATGGGTGTTTTTAGCTGACAAAAGAATGACAAATGTGTAAGTTATTATGTAAAAATGTTGACGATAAGACGGCGTCACGTTAGCGCAAGTTTCCTTATCGTTTCAAATCTAACAAAGACTAATTTATATGGCGGTCTAATTTAAATATTCAGTGGCGTAGCGTCTGTCCTGCATGTTATTTAAATGTAACGTAATACAATCTCAATCAGCATCAAGTGTCGTGCATAATCCAGCCAGAACTAAACTTGGCATGGCATTTGGACATTATGTAAATGTCCAACCCTCGACAGATGGCGACACAAAAACCTCGCATGGTCGCCTATTAAATACATATCTGGGAGTTCCGGATAATGGGCCCTTCCTGTGTAATTTCCAAGTTTCGGACACAAAAGGCGTCAAGTCTGGACCATCGATCCTGCAATTACTTACCTTTGTGCCTCCTCTCTAATTCACGGTTTTAATAAAATCTCCTTTTTCAGGTCCGGGAATGATTCAGCCCTGAAAACGGCGCAAATGTGAGTATGCAATTATTTCGTTTGCGTCTTGGCGCTCGCAGCGTTCCCTTATTTGTTAAATTTTGTATGAATACACCTTTCAGTTGCTGGCGTTTTTAATTATCGGATCTCATGTCACAAAAAGCGGGGGTTCGTGTCTGTCTGCACTCTGCAGCGTCTCAGACAGATGGGGAGTGAATGCTGGGGGACCATGTGCATTGTGACGAGCAAAGATAGCGCTTTAAAGGGTTCGCAACAACACGGGTTAACTTTTAAAAAGCTTTTAATTCATGCGAAGCTTAATATTCTGTTTGATTACCTTGTCAACTCGCACTGGATGCCATTTTTGACACCGAGTTAATTCGGTTAGCGAGGGACGGTATAAATATTTTTTCACAGATCTACGCCGGCCCTAAATTAGGTTCTACAAGTGTAATAAACTACACAATGAAACGAATTTTAAATTACACAACATTTACTTTGCTGGAGTTAAGTGGCTTTAAAAAAATGTTAGTTCCATCAAAAGGTTTCGGTAACTGGCAACTGAGGATAAGCTACAAGAAGCAAGTGTCCAATTAAAATTAAAACATTTTTATTTACACAACTTAGTTGTTACAATACGTTACAACTTTCTCTCGTTATGTGTGCACATCAATTTAATTTTTTATTACAACATGTCTAACATAAAGCACGAGCTTTACAAACACCTGTTCTTGAAAAGACCAAGCGAAAGTATACTTTATGACACATGTTTCGTTGTCTTGTCCATTTTATGTAAACCTATTATTAGTCCATGCTCGTGCTGGAGCCCACTTTAGAGACTCAACTCACTGATTAGTAGTTTGTTTTCTTTGATTTGTTATACGTTGGTAGCTTATTATTAGGAAAGAAATTAATTTGGAGAACCTACCATTTGTGATTTATTCAAATTGGTTTTTGTTTAGTTTGATAAAAGAATGGGGAAAATAAAAAAATTGTAGGAGAGATTTTAATTATCTATTTTTTCGACAACCATTATTTCTCATAGATCATACAGCGTGTCTCACCTAATTAAGACTTACGAGTTTGTGAGATATCAAGCTCGAAAATCTTAGGTGAGACACACTGTATAAAACTGTACCATCGTATTCAGCGCGTGATGTTAGGTCGAGAATTTAGGAAAATATCTCGCTTAAAATATTTTCTCTTGAAACTGAAGAAACACATTTGTTGTGCAAGTATTTATCTGTGTATAGCAATGATATGATAAATGTCCCGAACGAGGCCTTAGTAAAGTAGTGCTTCTAATTTATATCTAAAAGAGATAGAAACGTCGCTGAAAGCGCGCTCATCAAAGAAATTCTTATCAGCGCTCTGAAAGCTTAAACATTGAATCCAATTGGGAGCATGTAGTATTAAGTGTTTACTTGGGATGCTAATATACAGCCACGTAAAAATTCTTTGCCTTAATCCTCTTCCAAATTGGCTTTTGATAATTTAGGAGCTGCGGCTTTGCGTTTCATTTTCGCGTGTGATTAAAGCCGTCGTAGATGCGTAAACTCTCACCAGATGTATAAAACATTGTCACTTCCTACCCTTTCGGTGAAGGGTGTCGCCCCAACATATTCCGCACATGCATATTTCATGCCCCCGTCCCTATTAACCGTGAATTATGGCTAGGCCACAATTATTCAATTACGACACTGCCCTACCTTGTCGGATGGCACATGTGTGCCACCGCCAGGTACACAAATATACGGCCGCGTTTCCCTGATTAACACGGCATTTTCCTGCCGTGATGACTTCATTAAAGGGAAAAACGACACGAAATGAATAAGTAATTCGAGAGTAATTAGAACGCGCCGTGTATCGAAATTTCGACCATCACGAACACATAGCGACGCTTCTTAACCCGGGATATAAATAACTTATATTGAGGAAATGCTCCGGTTCTTATGTGTGGTATGATGTATGAGCGGGTGTACCGCCTCCGCTTCTGACGTGGCGTCTGAAGATTGGTCTATCCATCTTCCTGGATTTTTCGCAGTTTCATTACAAGTTTTGCATCTTGAGGATTACGCTTTTAAGCGCCCAACTCGCACTGATTAGAACCGGGATGGGCAAAAATTACAATTTGTACAAACAAAATTAGTTTACATGCACGGGGGATGCACATTTAATGGCCGGTGGAAAAATTGTTTATTTGCTAGAGCAGGGCAGGGGACTGTTGCTAAATTGTTCCAGCTTTTTGCTACGATTTGATTGCGCTGACTTTTACACAGCTGGATGCAAACCCACATGGAAAATTAGCTCTTAAATTCAGATAAATAATTAAAATAATTAGTTTTTTACACGTGTCATCAAAGCATTCCAAGCCATTGTCAAATTGAGTTAAATATACGAAAAATGCAATAAAACAACTTTCTAATAATCAGTTCTGGTGTATAGATAATTGTGTCTGTTGTAATAATGACAGTGATTTTCAAAATTGTATTCCCTTTATTTAAGCCCAGAATATTTTCTCACGATGAGATATGATCTGAAGATTGCAGATAAATAAATAGAATTTACAAGCTAAAGAATCGATCTTGAGTTTAGATAAAAGCTGGCATTTACCTGTTTTGTTAAAATGTTATTGCAAATATTTGCAGAACCTTGTAATAACCTTTCATGATTTCAGTCAAATTTGTTAAGCACCGACGTCAGTAGCAATGGTTAGAAGTTTTCAAAATTTGAATAAAAATTACATTTATTTGTTTCACTGGCCACAAAATTGAGAGTTCGTGCACAAAAACAAGGCCGATTTCACCAATTTTGATAAAATCTCAAGTGGGCAAGTTGTTTTATTTTATGATCAATTATATTTGAGACAAAATCTGAAGCAGTAATTTTATTTAATTAAAAAGCTATTTGAAGGTCCTAACCGCATTTCAAAAAATTAAAATTTTGCAGTCGTTATTTCATAACGAAAATGGAAAAGTCCACTTTGATAATGTGTTTCCATTATTTTTGTGACTCATTGTTTGATAAAATTTAACGATACATTCATAGATTAAGCGAGAGTTAAAACACCAATTTACGGTTGGGTTTGCATAAAATTTAGACTTGGGGGAGTAATTTTTAATGAGTCACTCTGGATAATTTATGTTACCATTCTCCCTATTTACCAACGTTTTTTTTGTTCTTCCCTTTTTATATTTATCTAGGCAGGTAATAAAATAACTTAAATGAAAAGTTCAAAACGTGAAATCTCTTGGAGCTCAAGCAAATCAGTTTTACTGGTGAATAGTTTTAAAATTTCCGGCGGCAGTCAATTATATGACGTTCAAATGGTGCGGAACGTGAAGATCATGGTCTAGTCAGCACGAAAAGACACGGAGCCTCGCTTTTCTGGCTTTGGTGGAACTTTAGATATATGCGATTACTTCACAAAAATCGCTCTTTACAAACTTCCCAATTAACCTTCCCTGGTAAAAATTAATTTGTCTCCTCTGCTGATGAAACGTTCCGAACCCGCTCGCTCTGAATTATGTTCAAACTTTGCAAAACACGATTTGACCCGGGATCACGCATTCAAATAGTTTCGGAACATGTAATTAGTTAATATGAAAATGCGGCAATGGCGAGTGTTCGGGGGTGAAAAGACGTCACCGACGTCTTGCAGCACATATAATAGACAGGGAGGGAATAATCAATATTTCAAGAAGGGCCCCAGGCTGCTTCACCCCTGTCCCCAGAGGCCACTGCGTTTGGAATACCGAACACTTTTTAATATTGATATAATACATCAAGTCTCCATCGCAGTTTTAGCAGCAGTAACGATTTAAGCGCAGCGTCACCAAAATGGATATTCATTAATTATTAATATGTGTTTTTATTTACGTAACAATCTTCCACCTAGTCTATCAAATGGGCTATCTAAATTAAAACCGGCGGATTAGAACACAATACCATTACAAAGTCGCTTCCAACACTTGAAAGGTTTGACCCCATTCTAAATCAATGTATTAATCATTACAAAACAACGCCTCTTTAACTAACAAAAATTTGTAACCCTTGACGGCTATTAATTAAATACGCTTCAATAGATTTTCCTAATGGACTAAGCCTGATTCACGCAGCCGTTGCGTCGACGTAAACGGAAAACATATATCTTGTAGTTGCATAAAATTGATTGCTTCAGTCTCTAAATGAGACAAAGAAAAAACATTTAACTCACATTTGCCATAATTCTGAAGGCTAGAAACTTTATTGCAAGAGGTCATTAAATTTGTTTAGACCTGAATAATAAATAATGTAGAGACCTTACATAATAATAACATTGCTGCTGCAAAGCACAGCTAATAATTCACACAGGACATTTTTTATTGCTCCAACTACCGGCTCTATCAGCCTCGGAAAAATTTACCGCTTTATCTATGGGATTGGGTCGATAAATAATTCCGCAATTTTGTTTTAAGCAGCTCGTACACAGCTTAATTATGAATTTTTAATCTGAACACTTTTATGCAAAAAAGACCGATACAGATCTTGTCATGCAAAGCACATATTAGCTTGAGTCATGTGGACTAGAGTTTAGACTCCACAATGCGGAAGATTTCGTGATAAAATGACTTTTTATGCTTGCGGATTTATTGTGGCGGTGTCTTGGGCTTTGTGTTTTTATTTTGTCGTGTCGCCGGATTTTTTAATATGTAAATGGCTGTTGTTTACCCAAAAGTTCACGAAATTTATTAAAAACGGGTAATTAAAATATCACATTTAATTAAATCTGGAAAGGGGGGTAACGGGTGTGAACCAAAACAATTTCCTTAATTGTGGCCAAAGAGTAATGGAAGGAAAGTTACTCTGGTCACCGAAGAATTTTGACTCCCTCTCTTTTTTCACTTGTGTAATCTATGTTCTTGGGGTTTGGTACATGATTTCGAAATAAATCATAAAGTGGTCGTAAATCAAAAATTAATTTGTTCTCAATGATCATAAAGTTGTATCAGTGCTGTAGGGAGCCTACCCACTCCAGCATGCACGCAAATCATTTATTGCTCTTGTGGGTATTGAAGGATAATAGCTTCCTTTACTAACTATTGGCATACTTTTTACAATTTGGCAAAAAATTGGATTTGTATCGTGTTTTTGTAGAAATAAAATGTGAAGGTTCCTTTCTGATTCGTCGATCCGGGGAAAATCCATCCCTTTTGAAGGCGTTTTGCCAAATTTATGGTCTTCAGATATTTTCACACGCTCGTGTAATCCTCGCTCCATTAAAGTTTGTGAAGAGGAAATTGTTGTTATTAAGACTATTCTCAGACAAAAGTTTCCGACGTTATCGTCAAAATGTCAACTGCACACGCAGTCCAGCCATAGTCGAATCTCCTGCAATGGCATTACACGGCAGCGGCATAACAAACACAATTCCAGATCATGCAATATGCGATAATTTATAGGGAAATAAACAGTTTGGAAACGGGCACGGCCATAAAAGAGGACGAAGTTTACAACAATTCGTACGTTTAGTGGCAGTGTTCTTAGTGAAATATGCATTCCTATCATTTCTAAGTCAGTTTATAAAACGCTTTGACAGTTCCAACATTCAGGCCATAAACCACTATAATTTCCTTTATGTGGGTGAACGCTCGAATATGAAATTTTTCCCCGGATTTCTTTTCCATGCCCCACAAGGGTTATCCGGATTAATTTTTATATAACAGGACGAAAGCGATACAGGGGTGATGCGCCCGTCTTTTATTACATTAATAAATAAACAAGCCCCTGAATTGGAGAGTTTACACTTTGGTATCCAAGTCGATGTGAAATTTGAATTCTTGCCTTGACAGCTTCATTTCCTCGCAATCACGAATAGAGTTTTTTTACTCGAATGCCAGAGCGCTTTAAATGGTCTCAGCCATATTATAGAATTCCTAACTGCTTAGCACAAAAGGCACACGCAAGTCAATACTACCCCGGACGTAAAACACGAATGGAAAAGTGCCGCTGAAAGAATCAAAGCACTTTTAAATGCATTTAAAGAAACGGATGCAACGTGAAAACGGGCGGAAACGGCCAACGCGTTTTTGATAAACTTGAAATGATACTTTTCTCAATTCGATTAATTATTTTCCCAGTTTCTTCGCTCCATTTTAAGGGAAAATAAAGGGGCGCCATTAAAAAAGACAAATACGGCTGCATTTAGGGGCTTAACTGAATTAAGTATCCCGTCTAGATCTCTTGAATTCAGCATGCGAGTAACCACTAAAGTGAAAAATGTACTCCACTAAGACAATATTTACTCGTCTTTTTATGAGACGAATAAAAAATGCACCCCTATCAGACTGGCTGCATTATTCGCTCCCTCCGGAGTGATTCCGCTGTGCAAAAGTCAAACCGTCAGACGGAGACGCGACCATTGCATGCTAATCCCGAGTTTCATCTCATCTTTTATTTAACTTAATACAAGTCGTCATCTTCCAAACGCAATACGCTTTTTACCGGCAAACAACAAAATCAACTAATAATACCAAGTTTCCGATTATAGCTCCGATTAATTGCGACTTATTTTCCAAGTATGGTCGAGGGGAAGAGCTGCCCGACCTTGCACTGTCGCCACCTGTCCTGCAAGACCCGACAATAATAAATAGTCCCATGTATGTGGGCCTCCCCTATGCCATTAGTCGAGTTTTTGATCCTCTCAAGTGCTCCGGACTATTTTTCTTCCGGTAATGATGTTTCGTGTAATTAATTTAGCGTGCGTGTCACTCCATTTGCCAAAGAATAGACTAATGGCGGGCCAAGAAGTAACACCTTCGAGCGACGTCAATTCAATCAAGGCCCAGCCTTAAAATCCATTTTCTTGAAATTAAGCTCCGACCTCGGAGCTTTGTTCTATTTATGATTCCTCATCAACCATTTTCATGTCGTCCTTTACTGGACTTGGTCAGCGGCCAAATAGTTATTGACATACACTAAGATAGCTTCTTAAATTCGGCGTAACCAAAGTCATGTTTACTTCATAATGATATCCGAAAATTGAAATCTGAAAGTTTTTCGTATTCGTTTTATGTCGTCGTGGAGTTGCTACTTTGCGGTTTTCTTGCCCGTTATTTATCTTGTTTTTGTTTAGTCAGACGATTTTGAAGATCGTTCTTTTCGGGAGTTTATACACGAATCAACTAAAGTCGGAAAAATTAGCTGATCATGATAAAACTTCGGATGCTGTCTTTTGGGATAAATTGTGAAAACAAATTTGAATAGGGTCTCGGGGGGTTATAGAATAAAAGGGCCGGCTGAAGGGAAACATCATTTGCCATAGGGAGCATAACTTTATTTCCTACATATCATCATGACAAAGTTTTGAACAAGTTGCATAAAGAGATCCGAGGAGATTTTAACTTTACACAAATTACACCCTCCTATTGTTCTAAAATATGATAAATTATTTACATGGCGATAAGAGAAGGAGAAATTCGTGAATAAAACAAGACGGTGGGACTTGTTAATAAATAAATGTATTTTACTGTGTGGTTTAAATTTTAAGCGAGCGCACAGTACAATATGCATTATCCATTATTTAGTAAAATTGACGCGGTCGCTGCTGGCTCGATATATTTTATAGCTTAACTCAACGATGAATTAAAGCTAGTTTTAGTTATAAACTTACAGGTGCCATTGATATTTCAGCATTATTGTTATTATCAATGATAAATGTCACAACTATTACTAAATAATCATTTATTTACACAAGAAACTTTGTAGACATGGAATTTGTTATAAATTATGGATGTTTACACAAATAGTGTATACATTTCGAATCTATAAATAATTTTTTGTGTCCTTTATTTACACTCCTAATTAATTTTACCTTTAAAACAATACATAATACTACAATTGAATTTAACTGACGGAATTACTGCAGTGCTAAAATGGATTACTTTAACATTTATTTGAGTACAGTCGGTATCAAGTCAATAACCAGCAAATGTCAAAATTGGAAAACGATTCATGGTGAAATATTATTTTCTATTGTTGGCTTAACAGTAATAAACATTTACAATAATATTTAGTAAATTTTAGGTAAACAAATTTTGTGTGATTTATAATTATTAAATATTTAGTTGCCTTTTTACTTTTTTACTTGGTTTCAAAATTGTCAATAAATCGGGCACCAAATTGTGAGCAACCAAGCCAACGAGCTTTCGATGGTAGATATTTTAAGTTTAGTTTAATGCAATTATTACAATAATTCTCTTTCCAATAAAATATGAGCAAAACCGTGTTTGTGCATTATTACAAAGCCGTCGGATTTGAGTTCCCAGTTTCCAAAAATGGCATCTCATTTCGAAATAATGAAACAAAGTAAATTACAAATTATAATTTAATTAGCTTCCAATGCTGAAAAACGTGCAACCTGTCTTGAAATTCTCATTTCCCTAATTGATCCCAAGGATCTTTGTAGAATGTTTTCCTTGTTACGCCGTATTCAGATGTAATATTCAGTTTGAAGATTATTGATTTAGGCCTATTATCCATCGCTGCGAATATAATGAAACGTGATCATATATATCAAATCACATTCAATGACATTAATAAGTTCATTCGAAACGCAACTATGACGTTATTACGTGCATCTGTAATCAGTCTCGGCGGTTATTGATTCAACTTTCCTTTATTCCCGATTTGTCATAAATAATAGACCGCTCTCTTTGTTGCAACTAACGAAAGTAGCGGCCCAAGTGGCAGAAATTTGGTCCATTTAGGTGAAACTGCGAGTTCCGTTAAAAGGGTAGCTTGGTTAATTTCATGGTTTATTTTCGATTCCGTGCGTAAAATTCCGATATTTGTGGCAGCTTTGGTAAATTTGACGTCAGACAGCTGCACATTTGGCCCCGCATTCGCCTAACTATGACGTCTCGGCGTGAAGAGAACTCCCCGCAGCCATTATTATGGCCCATTGTATTCAGTTAGGCCCATTACACATAAAATACCTATTTAATTACTGCCATTTCGTGTAGCGCTAGACAAAATGAGGGTGAAATTGGAGAATTTCAGCAATTCCGATGTTCGCTTCCATGTGACTCACGCCGGCCTTTACATCTCAACTATTATTTCGATTTCCTTCATTCCCCTTAATGCGACGCGACATTGAAATTGACGAACAATGCCACCAAGCAGCCCCCTAATGGATAATTGCGTTTGTATTTTTTTTAATTAGGCCCCGAAGGGCCCAGGAGGTGTTGGCCGGCTTTGAATCAACAGTTTTTGATAAAATAATCTAATCCGGTAATGAGACCTCACAAAGGATAATTATAAATTATCCCCCTCACTGAAACGTGCCTTAAAATAAATAACATTTTTAAATTAATGGAAATTTTCCCTTTAACAAACATTCTAGGAACACCGTAATCTCCTTTGATCTGCAAATAAAGAAAATTGAATTTTTTCCCGAACTGAAAAGAGCTCACAGGGAAAAAATTTCAAATATACTACACTGGTTGTTATTAATTTGTATTTGCGTACATAAAGTTTAAATCATTTTCATGGATTCGTTCCTTTGCCAACAACTCTCCAATTTCGGAAAATCTCTAGCCCGAATATCCGCAATTATATGTATATTTCTATATGTTTGGCTGATACACCAGTCTTGTTATTCAATATTTGAGCAGTTTGTTTATTAAATTCTGAAAATATTGGGACGGCTCTGCATTAGCTCAAATAAACATCGCGTGCTGTAATTTTTTGAAGCCAGGGGCTAATGTAATTAAAACAGGTGGATCTCAGTTGTAATGACTCGTGTTACAACTTTTTTACGTTTGAAAAATACATTTGGTGAACAATTTTTAATTTTGAAGGGGAAAACTTACACACTATTGTAATGTAATTTTGTCTACATTCATAGGACCAAGCATAAAAAATCTAATGTGGAGCTCTTATGACCCAAAGGACGAAAACTACAAATGCTTTAATTAAGTATAAATTTAACTCATGCATTTCGCTTTGGTGCAAGACGATGAATCAAATGTAATGTAATTTTTATAAAAACATTAATTAAAATTTCTCTTTCATGTGAAATAAATTTTGAAGTGGAGACCATGCGTCGACAGTTGATTAAGGCATGAAGAAATCCACTTGTCCATCTATCTTTCACGAGCTCATGTTCGATTATTCCAGTTCCTTTAAGCCGCATTATAAATAAATAAATACGAAACAATTTAATGTAGTACATGTTTCATCCGTAGATAGATACACGTTTTCCGTTTACGTGCACATTTATTTTTTGCTATAAATAAATGAATAAATGTCAGAAAACACGGAAACTCCTTGAAGCTCGTGCATGTGTAATCCACCCCTGCTTTCGTGGGAAAAGTGCATTTTTCTAATCCCTTGTTCTAACACGTGCATTATTAATGTGTGCGTTTGGCAGTTGCACAATTTCCCAAATACGCCCCTAATCTAAATCGCTCGTATCACTTTTCGATCAGTAATTAACTCAATAGCAATCTCCATACGGATTAACGTTAACAAAATTAAGTTTGGAATGAAGTCGGTTTTAAGTTTAAGGTACGTGATTTCACACCTACTTGACCGATTTAATGATAGTTTGAGCCGACAATGGCCGTAATAAAGGACCTAATACGACTCAATCCGCTCCAGTGCTACCGATGTGGGCAGCGGAAACTGGACGAATTAGCTTTGAGTAATTGGCATTTACAAGTCTTGCTCGCTAGTCGTGTTTTGCAATTATTTCGCAGTGTCTAATTGGATTTTTCTGGTGCTAAACGGCCGTCAAAGCGAAAAAGCGGAGCTTCCTCGAAGCGAAGGATTACAAATATGCAAATTTAGCAAAACTTCCTTGTATTTGTATGTATGATTAGGTTGGGTTTACAGGCAACTTATCTCTGTCAAATGTCTTTTAGTTGGCGTTATTTACAACCGCTTCTGGAATAAAGGGACTTTTGTTGCATTTGACGAGCTTGAAGACTTGAAGTGAATTAGATGTGTTTAATCCTCTCGGGTAAACATCGCCGGTGGTGCGGTTATTATTCAAAATTAAATTTTTTCAGCAACATTGAGTCCGAGTTCCGAATGGGAAAAAGTTAAATCGCTTTAGTTTTTCACAAAGTTCTTCGGAATTGGAAACTTAACGTGGAAAAAAGGATAATAGACGTTGTATCAAGCGGGATAAAAATAGGACTACATCTATCGCTGGTGAATTATGGCGGCTATTAATCAATCTGCAAACATTGACGTCTACTCATCCTATAACAATTCATCATGTTTCTGAAACAATGTAGGCCATTCGCATACGAATAATCCGACGACACAAATGCTGAATAAATCGAATTCTGATAAAGCCTTATCGCGCTCGCTCCAAAAGCTGCACACTCGCCTTATTTAGAAAACAGGGCATTTCGTCACAACGTCGCTAATCGAGTTGTGGCTCTTTGAACGAATCCCATAACCGCGCCTGTTTACACTGGAATGTTTATGGATAACATGTTAATCAGTTTTGCCGTTTACAAATTAAACAAAGCCTAGTTCTAATTTTAACACAAACAGTCGGTATGCTGCTGCATGACGAAATTAGAATAATTGCATAATTTTTGTAATTGCTTTTCGCAAAACTCGATTATTTTCATTCAAATGCAGATGTAGATGCAGTGTAATTGCAAAACTTGTTAATTTTCGTGTGTCCGTTACATGGACGCGCAAAAAATTCTCATAAACTAATTTCAACACAAGGATGCGATGAGCTTTTATTACGTTTTTATGACAATGCAAATTCACTTATTATCCTCCCGATATTGCGCTCCGAAATAATGGCATTTAATAAATCTGACGATAGTTGGGCCCCCGAATAATTCCGCCATTTATCAGGCGAGGGCATAAGTTCACCGTCTAGGCCGCCAAATATATGGCAATAATTTCCTTCTCCCCAAGAAACAAACAAAAATTAAAAAGGCGATTTGTCTTTCGTTACTTGAGACGCAAGGATCGTATAAACGCCTTTTAACGGTCTTTAAACAGGTAATTATCAGATGAAACGAACGGCTGACAATGATGGGCGAGATTTAGGTGCTCGGCCGTAACAATAAAAATAATGTGGTCGGGCAGAAACATTTGTCTTCCGTCTCTGACTGCTCGTATAAAATAACCGAATCGTGTTATAAGAAACTATTAAAATATACGCTGGCTCACTGGTCTAGGTGGATGCTTTTACAACAAGGCCCTAAACACGACAAATTTATGGCACCCAGAAGGGTTAACTCGATGATTTATTGGCACCACAAGCCACAATTTTATGGAAATTTTGCACTTATACGGGAGCTAATGAAATCTAGCCAACGTACCGCACGATTTGAATAGTTTTAATCGAACTATGCTGTCCTTTATAAACTAAACACAGTTAAATAGAAAAAAATATGTGATAATTTCGTTACAAAAGGAAAACTTGAGGCCAATGAAGAGGTTTAGTCACGGCATTAAGAGTTCATGTGGGCATACTGTGACAATAAATCACTTGTCTGTGTTAATATCACTGTCTGCGTTCTGGTGGAGCGTCATTATGCGCATTTATCTTCGCCAAATTTGATGCTTTTAGAATTTCGGCACCACATCGTCCTTCGTGTTTTGATAAATAATGACAGTGCCATAAAAATATTTCCATAATTAGCATAGATGCGTAAACTCGTTTCATTGCCGAATTAACTTTTATTTCGTTTGTAACCACAACACAACTTCGCACTTCTGCCGGCTTTATAGGCCTTTGGCCACTGTTTGAAAAAAGTTCGATTTTTGGCTTTGTGCCAATGCAACAAAACGAAAATTAAATAACTCTTCCAGAGTCCAACTGGAAAAAAACTAATGAATTATATTCGCGATAGCAAGTGAGGCACAATAGCCTGTCAAACGCTGTTATTTACACAATAAAACGTAATTTTGTTATTTATAATAGCTGCGTTTCATCAAAACAAAAAGCCCACTATGCAACACAATCATATCATTCCGAAATTGGCTATGATAACAATATCCATCAATATCGGAAACAGAAAATACTCGGCCCATTCCGCCGAACAAAGAAGTGATTTGTCACGTCATAATTCCGACTGGCATTCATCGGCAATGATTGATCGGAAATTTAAGGATGCGGACAAGAGATGGTGTTTTTTTAAAATCGGAGCCGACACCACAGGTCTTCGCCGCATGAAAGACACTAACGTTTCAGAATTTATTAACCATTGTTAGCCTTTCGAATGATTTTTCCTTCTCCGGTCCCAAATTAAGTTGTAGCTCTCACCTGCCACAACTGCGGCCACGTTTAACGACTTGGACATAATTCTACAAGGGGTGCACGAATAAAATTGCCTAATAACGGGGAAAATTATGTTTAATGTTTTTAATAAGTCGGGAATGGGCTTCCAACCAATCAGGCGAAGCAGCCAACGGTTAGGCTGACACAAACTTACCCTAAAGACTTTCAGCAAAGTGAAAGCTCATTTCAGTTATTTTACGAGTGTGGAGACGGACAGATGCGTCCAAATAACATTTGCGACAACAGTAAAAAGTCTAATGCGTTCTTTAATTTTTTATTGGAAAAATTTCTACAAAAGTATTTTTTCACTGTTCACTTGACTCATGTAATGTGCATTTAATTTCCGCCGTAAGTGCAATGTCGGCAGTGGTTAATCGTCGGCAGTGAAAAACGTATCATGGGCCATAACGCGGCATAACGAAATAGCTTGATGACATCCGTAAAACCAAGCTGGAAAAATGAACAATTTACGAGGCTTTTACATGCAAACAAGAAAACAACACTGGAGTAAATCCCAGCTCCGAGCGCATTCTCCTGATATAGATTTGTTCATTTGGTGCAGTGAAATAAACACGTTTCAGGCCTCTTTCAATTTTTCACTACTCTGAGACGAAGTAAATAGAGCCAAAATTGGCCATTGTCCTGTCAATGGCGAAACGGTGGTCACCTAAAGACTCGCTGCTTGCATTGTGGATGTAAATGATAGATGAAGCGTTCTCCTATGTAAAAGCAATCCCAAAAGCATTACTCGCACGTCTTGCTTTACAATTTGATTGTTTGGGGCCCTCCTTCTTTTGTGGTCGAAACGGACGTCTACAACTTGGGACACCTGCCCACTCCACTCGCAAAAGCGCTGAGAAATAATACGGACGGTGAATTCCAGGCTGTTTAATAATAATGACCGAGGGTTTATTAGAAATGGTCAAAGTTAGTGGCGGTTTAATAATGAATTCTGAACGATTCTCGATGATAATGTTCTGTAATTTCTATTTAATGTCCAGGTGGTTGTTTTATTCATAAGCACCCTTTTAATAATACTATTACAATCGTTGATTCTAGCTCACTGACCTATCAATAAATCAAATGACCACCACGTGATGCAAAATTCAGACTGGAGAACCATCTCTAGACCCTCTAAAGACTAGTTATCATAACGGAGTCACACGACATTTCCTGGCACAACTTCCATAATTAATCAATTTTCTTGTAATTAGCAATACGGCTTTTATGAGCTTTTCAAAGGGCAGGCACCTAATTGAAAAGTCAATGTTTTAAATTTAGTTAAAGCGAGCATTGATACGCAACAAATTAACCGGAAACGGAGCATGTTGGACACGATTAGCTATTTTTTCGAGCTTGTAGAATTTTTCGGGGAGAGGGCAGGCCTAACACCTGCTTACCTGAAAGCTCCAAGGTCTTTCGGTCGATCCCCATTTAAATATTTTTGATTGGATGTGGTTAATGCCAAGCAGGGTGTTAATTTTAATAATTTACAATCGGATAACGACGTTCGATTAATTATTCACTCCGGGGGTCGCTGGACTAGTCATTATTTGATTTTTCGGTTTGTGGGTTATTTTACAAGCACGTCTTTAAACTGAAATTAATAGTTGCTCGGGTAATTAATCAATCAAATTCATACATAAGTCAGGAACGATTTCATAATTAAAAATTGTAATTAACGGAGACGTTTCGAGCGTGTTGTTAAAAAATACATGCAGGGAAATGATGGGTTTGGAGTTGAGGAAAGTGCAAGGATTTCGGGTCAATAAATGAAGCCGGCAAAGTTCTTTATTACAGTTTTAATAACCGCATCTGCTTGTGACGTGTGTTATTGAAATGATGATGATTATTATTGCTGTTAATTTTTATCGACATTTAATAATTGATTTTAAACGCCCCTTTAACGTTATTGTGTAATTTTCCACATAAATGACAATTTATTAAAGTTGTGTTTACAATCTGATTAAATTTAATATGACATAATGGACGGTACAAGTCATCTTCATAATTAACAGGAGTTACGTAACTTGTAACTCCACCAGTTCGATGTTACCATCAACAAACTGAATAAATTTATTTGCAGAGAAAAGAGAAATCACTCGGTATACAATTTTTCAGTACCATATTTGTCAATTTGCAGTGAGCCCCAGTTATTAATTTCTGTGATTTGTAGGCCAAATTTATGATTTGTATTTGTTTTGTCAATAGGATAAAATATGTAAACAGAATAAGTCCACAAAGTGGGTTAAATTAAAAAATAATGGAACATGTATTAAACTGGGGAATAAAGTGAAAATCATTATAATGATTTTTGATTGGTGAGCATTTAGAGAAAAATTCGAAATAAGTTGCTAAACTTGAAGATAAATACCAGTTAAGTGACTTCCGCCTGCAATATTTTCGTATATTTTCCCTCGCTTTATTGCATGCCTAGAAATATTGTCAACTTGCACAACTTAATACACATTAACGAAGCAATGCTTACGGTTTTAATTAAATTAATTGACAATAAAACGACAATTTTGTAACGGAAAGGCGATACTTGAGCCCAAAACACCATTTTGGCAAATATTTTTGGGCACACTAACCTTCCAAGTTCATTACCAAATAAAACGCTGACGTTACCATATTTTTGAATAAAGAGCCAGAAGCGGATTTTACATTCTGCGACATAATTGTCACACATGACCGTAATTTAAATTTAAAGCCCTGCGAAAGCACCTCCTCACTATAAACTTAACTTAGTTTGCAGTAAATTTACATGATGGTGGCCTCTACAGTTTTGTAACTACCTACATAAAATATATAACTTGTTGCTAAGACATTAAGGTTGAAGGTAAGGTTTGGGATTCTTTCAACTCGGCTGGAGACAATAAATTCTATTCAGAGAAACTTTTAATTAAATAAATTAATTTCAAAAATATCCGCGACGGGTGTTATTGTCTACTATTTCCAATTTGCCGGGATTTATGACCGACGAGATAATTAAACAAATGGTAAAATATTACATTTCTCCGGTGCTGATGATTAGTTTTCGTGCTAGAAAGTTGCATGTGTGGTTTGTAAGCCATCAGAATTTGTTCAGTGAACAATTAACATGTCTGCTTGAAAGTAATTTATGTTTCAATTAACACATGTCGTAAGAAAAATATATTGAATGTTTGATTTAATGCACCACGTAATCTACTCGATAAAAATCGATCACTGATGTAAATTCCTAATGGCAGTGTGTTGAAGAGTAGAATTATCGTGATTTAAATATTTCTTCGATTAAGTGGGCGTTTTGCAATGCTTGAGTGGAAAAAATAATTCTCTCGAATTCAGCCATTGTTAAAATTGTAGCTGAACAATTGTGGACGAGATGTAATTTTTCTTTATTATCCGCTATCGGTTATTGATTATAGAGTGGCTCCAGCCTTATGATTACATATAGGGGTAGTAACAAATGTATTATTATATCGTTGAGATAGTTTGAAAAGCACTGACAGTTAATAATTTGTGGTGGATGTAATACAAGCCCTACGACCGAAATAACAAAGTTCGTGACCATTTATAGGTCCTCGGAATCATCTATTTATCAAATACAAAAGTCCTTTCTTCGTGTAATTTCCCTGTTCGAGGGCCGTCTGCCCGATTTGTTTGTGAATTATCGACGGCCAATGATTTTCTTAAACGGATAACGAAAAATCATTACATCCCTTATTGTTCCTTGGAAATTTATGTCGAAGAGAATACGCAACAAAAGCGGGGAATGACACAAAAAGGGCGCCGGCCTCAGTGGTTTTTAATGTGTTTCAAATGAAGCAAGAGGGCCGAAGCCGAATTTTTACAGTTGATCGGAAACTCGATCCTTGCAAAGAAAAATTATCTGCGGTTTGTCAAACCTCCCTGCCATTGTAACCCAACCCAAGGTCTCAGAAATAAATAAAGCACGTGGTGCGTTGTTAATAGGCGTCCAAGTGAATGAATTTCCGCGACTTCATTGAATTATCGGTCGCCGTTTGTAACGTAAACACCGAGGAAAATCGTCCGTAATCCGTTATGTAAACTGCAGTTTTATGATCCCGCCATAAAGTAATCCAAACACCTGGAAAAGCGTCGGAAATCACACTTCTACAAGGAACTCGGAGCCAGACCCTCGGTGATTTATTTCCCATTCCCACAGAGAATTATCGCACCCCCTCGCTACGTTTTTCTGATGCAAACACCTTGCCTTTACCTGCTTTCAGACCTTAAATGGGATGACACTTTCCAGGTGGGGCCTTTGAAATCTTAATTTGTGTGACGGAAGGGCGGGCGATCCTCTTCCCAGAATTAGCACCGAAGGATTTTAGTGCACCCCAAAATACGACCATAAAACGCTAAAAAATAAACCCGGTACAAATCACCGGTTTCGGGTCGCTTTTGGCGTCTTGAATTAAATTTTTAAAACTGATTTAGAACCGGAGTGGTTTAATTAGCTACGTGCTGCTTGTTTTATTACGAGTTTTATGTGAGGTGCAGTCCAGGAAATTGTCCAACAGCCTCAAGAATTATTTAATTAAAAATATAATAACTTTATCCCTGATGCGTTTGACGAGCTGACGTTATCGGTCCATCTGCCCAGCTTCTTTAATTCCAAACAGCCCAATAAATTTTATTCGCCACAATAAAGCACTAAAAACGTCCCAAACTCCCTCCCTGCGTTAACCCATAAATATTTATCCCGTGCGATTAGACCGTAAAAATCGCATAAAAAACTTGCCCTCAGGTAGGGACAACAATACGGCCAATTCGTTGGATTTCACACGTTCTGCGGTCACAGTTGACGTTTTTAATTATCGAAAGCATGTTTCCTTTTCCTGTATTACAAGTCGAATTAGCTCGAAAAACGTCTTTCGTTCCATTAAATAAATCGCGATCTTTATGACCAATTCGTTCAAGTAAAATCGCAAACGTAATCGTAGGAGGAAAATTGGTTCATCGATTGGGAAAAGTCTCGACTGTGGCAAATTTACCTGTCGTAGGTGTCGCATTACAATATTTCCAATCAATAAATTACGGTTGAAGAAAACGCGTTGTTACTGTAAAGAGGGGTAATTGGAGTTTGTAGTCGACTCGAGGGAAAATAATTGTTGCAGCCCTTTGAATATTTCAAAACGGAAACAATGCGGACAACCACCACAAAATAACGTGTCTTCGTGATGCATTATCCACGATAATCGCGATAACGGACAGTTTCACTGTCATTACAGTTTGCCTTATTTATGAAAGTGATGGGGCAATGATTGAAATTTTCTGTCTAATTGCGCACATTTCAAAAACGTGATTCAATGGATAAAACTCTAGTCTCTGTCATTACAAAACTTATTTACGTGAGGCAATAATTAGGCTGTTGGCCAAGTGATAATCAAGATTCACTTGAGACACCAAGGAGGTGTTTATTGACTAAATTGTTTTAAATGGAAATTGGGGCTAAATCAGGATTAGAGAAGACTGTTGTCCAGAGAGTCCGAACGTTGTAGCTTGTTTTTATTATGATGGGGAACAAAAAAATTACTTTGTTAAAAAATAGAAATCAGCCACAAGAATAAACCCAGCGGAATACTTTTTTCGTTTTGTTCTATATTCTCGAATGTATCTTAAAACTGTCTTAAGCTTCTGGATTTGAAACGTATCTTTATCGCATCGGTGCCATAAAAGCACCAGTGTGTCGCATCTTTGAGACGTCAATATCCTCAAAGTTTCAACTTTTAAGGTGACTACAATGTTAATCAGAGAGTCAAGCGACCGAGCGTGAAAACTTGAGTTGTAAAATATTGTAGTGCCTCTAAAAAATTCTAATAATAAATTGGCGCTCACTACTGTAATTTTATATGGAAGAATTTTATTTGTCAATTTATTTGTGGTCGCCTTATAATTCAGCGACCCTTATAAGCGGTCATTTCCTGGCGCGAGGGCAGGAATCCTTGTCCCGTAAAAATGTAATCCCTTTAGTTTTTGTGGGTTTTGAACTTCTCCTCGCTGCATTAGTGTAATAAATTCGGCACTATTATAAGGTCGGTTTCCGAACGGAAATCTATACGGCTATATAGGATAGACGGCGGCCATAAGGTATTGGATTAAGGGATTATGGCATTGTCAAATGGCATTAGCCTGGATAACAAAGATTGGGAGCCGCGCACCGCCGCCGACTCCAGACTGACATCGCGATCTTGATCCCTGAAACGAACGCCAATTCGGTTAAAGTCCGAAATTGGGGCTGGAAACGCATGCGTCAAACGGGGAAAATCGTTTTCATTTCGGCAGATTTGTATCCCATTCAGCGGATCGCTGAAAAGCGCCAGATCCGAAAAAAGGGCGAGATTTATACCGGAATTATTATCATAAAATCCGGCGGCTTGAGAGACATGTTCCGGAAAGAAAACACAAAACACGGACGGCTCGTTATACATCCACTAATTAAAATATCATGGTAGGCCGAACTTGCTGAATGCTCACCGCATTTTCTGATTGCATGAATACTGAAAGCTCGGATTTTAATTCCATTGTCGGCCGCGCTCTTTAAGTGTATTTAATTTATTAACCCCGGAACGGAAACATACGCGCCGGGAATTAACGGTCTATAATAACTTCATTAAAATGCTTCTTAACCGAACTGTCCATCTCGCCAAACACCTCTTTGGTTAAGAGTCTCGTGTTTTCCGCAGGGATCGTAACCCCAGCACAGCAGACAAATACGTAACTCTTCAATGATTGAAACCCTCGTGCCCCCATTCCGCCATCTGCCGTATGAGGAATTAATAAGCAGGCACGCGGCCCCTTGTAAAACAATAACCGGTGGAGGAGGCGCTCACAAAACACGACTGATTGCAACATTGAATAGCCAAACATCAGTTTCCATCAAGACTAGTTGTATAACGCGATTTGTATTTGCCGCAGTCTAGTCAATATCGCATTCCCCAGGGTGTAAAATGTATCCGATATGGGGTTAGACCCGGCCTCCACATAGTTGTAATGTATTTCCAATGGGGCGCTCGCACCCTTTATCAGAGTTTGTTGCAACCCTTGCCGACAATTCGTACATTACGGTGCAGGTGAACAGTTTGCAAAGTTTTAGTTTGGCACGTTAATCATATTGTTCCGTCAGGAATTCGAGATTTCGGGCTTTTTGTGGCTTTTTTGGGGATGATTTTGAAGGCTCAATTTTCAGGGGTCGATATCGAATTAAATCTGTGAAAGGTGGTGACTGCTTTTGCTCCGGCACCATTCCTTTCAGCGATGGACTGACAATAGGGCTTTTTAAGCCCACAAACGTTCAATAATCTATCATGGGTTTAGTACTTGCGTTACTGGTGTAAAAATTTCACGAGGAATTTTAATGGAATTCGCATTTTCAGATCAACTTGGCAATTATTAAATATGTTGCCAGTTGATGGAACTGCAAAATTGCGGCGGGGAAATTTATTATAAAAGTGCATTCGCAAAACGATTATCGATCAATTGATAAAGGAGTGGCAAATTATTACGCTCACACAATAATAACTGCACCGCAGAGACCTGAAATATTGCACTATAAACCTTTTAACAATATTATTTTTAAGACGCTTGTGAGCATAATTGCGAAGCTATAAAGAGAATGCCAAGGGAGCGCTAAATGAGGGCAATATTTTATACGCTCATGTTGTGTCAAATTTTTTCGAAAAATTCAGTGAGAATAATGCCTAACGAGGTTAAAATAACACCATATTTTTACAATTACGAACAAACACAAACATAATAAATTGTGTTGTACGGATTATAGTGCACACATAATTTTGTGATCCAGATATTTACGGTATTTACAAATCAGCTTTTAATCACAAGTATAGTCAATACGACGATTTTTTGCATGTTGGAAAAGCATTTTTTCATTTTTCGAACAAACACCGAATTCATAATTTTGCAGTGATGAACAATGAACCAATTTGCAAAAAATTGGTACAACTGTTCTAATATTTCAGGATCGTATAGTTAAAGAAATTACATTATAATGGTGCTAATCATAAATGATGAGCTATTGGGTGTCAAGCTGATGTCACAGGTGTGAGCCGCTGAAATCGAATTATTGCCTCACTGTGAAAATTGCTAATATGTTAAAACTGTATTTTAATCGTTAGCATAATAAAAATGTAGGTCAGACAAATAGCATCATAATTACATAAGATTACCACCCGACTACACAGTAGCTAGTGTATACTTAAAATAAATCCCTGAAAGACACCTGCACTTGTAAAAGTCTCGTTATGTATTTCGATCTATTTTTAATACCTAGACCGCCACAACACATTTCTAAGTGCACCAATCCAGACTATCCACCTGACACAACAAAAATAAACAATTTAATCGATATTGACTTGATATTTCAAATCTGCATTATTCATGAATGGCAGCGATTAGACATGGAAGATGCAACGGAGGAAAAATTCTCATGGGCTTTCGGCAAGGGCCCACGAGCCGTAATTACAGAATATGCAAGGAATCGATTGAGACGACAATTTATTTGTGTCAATACTGCTCATGTGTGGCCTTTATACACTCTTTTATCCTTTTTATTTTTTTAATCCACTGAGTTTTATTTCGCAAATGTGACAACGCTT